>NC_073399.1:27653999-27913999 GCF_028641065.1 Leucoraja erinaceus | reverse complement strand
TTCACAACTCTCTGGGTGGAAAAGTGGAGAGAGGGAGGGAGGGAGAGAGAGGCCTACTCTTGCACCTATTGTTGCTGTTTCTCTGTTTCTGAGTTGTGCGTTTCCTGTCCTTTCAGCTGTACCAGGTGCCAAGTTGACCACAATGCCTGGACCGTACAAACAGGGAGAAAGTGTTTTGATAAACTGCAGTGCCCCAGAAAATTATAACGCACACTCGTTCCGGCTAACTAAAGATGGAACAGACACAGGGAGTTCCTGGAAAACCATTCAATTACCCGACTACACAGTGGAATTCCGCATCCCCAACATTAGCATGGCAGATAGCGGGAACTATAGCTGCAGTTACAAAGCAGAAATTCGCAATGAGACCTTCAACTCCAGCCAGAGTAACATCGTAGCTATCAACGTTGTTGGTAAGTAGAACTATGGTTCAGAGTTAGAGAGTGATACAGCGCAGGGGAAACAAGGCCCTTCGGCCCATCGAGTCCGTGCCGACCAGCGATCACCGCACACTAACACTATCCTACACACACTGGGGGACAATTTTACAATCTTTACCGAAGCTAATTAACCTCCCAACCCACACGTCTTTGGAGTGTGGGAGGAAACCGGAGCACCCGCAGAAAACCCATGGAGGTCACGGGGAGAGAACGTGCAAACTCCGTACAGACAGCACCCGTGGCCGTGATCGAACCCGGGTCTCTGCCGCTGTGAGGCAGCAACTCTACCGCTGCACCACCTGCCACACATCAGCCTACAGTTCCCTGAAGGTTATGAAATATGGATTTGAGTCGGACCAATTCTCTCTGTCTGTCGATTCATTCCGATACTCCAAACTCTGATCGTCCGCTCCGTTTTCCCGGAGATTTCCCGTATCCTGAGAGAGACAAGATTAGGAATCGGTCGGAAATGCAGAGAGATACAGCGTGGAAACAGGCCCTTGGGCCCAACATGCCTCATCTACACTAGTCCCACCTGCTGCCCGCGTCTGGCCCATATCCCGCCAAACTTGTCCTATCCATGTACCTGTCCAAGTGTAGTGATAGTCCCTGCCTCAACTACCTCCTCCGGCAGCTCGTTCTATACACCCACCCACCTTCTGTGTGGAAAAGTTGTCCTATTAAATCTTACCCCCCCCCCCCCCCCCCACACCCCACCTTAACCCGTGTCCTCTGGTCCTCGAATCACAAGATGTATTATAAATCAAACTTTTATAATGGGACTATTTTTGAGTTAGAGAATTCCAGGACAGATTGTTATGGATAAGTCTGCATGAATGTTTATATTATATGCACTATATATATTGTGTGATTTATAAATGAGATATATATATATACATAGGATATCCTGGTAGTTATATTGTAAAATTAAAACATTTTGCAATATAACTGTTGCGGGAAAGAAACATTTTTTTCTCCCCACTCATGGACTGTTTAATGCAAGGTAGCTTTTTTCTTCTGACTGTGAATTGCAATTTTTACATTTAGGGATAATTCTTGGAATTATGATATATAATTCCATTCCTCCCTAACATAGCATTTAATTAAACTTAAGGTGTTTAAACAGTCTCATTAATTATGGTGATGTGTTAAGGATGTGCCTTTAGGAAGGAGATGAGGAGGAATTTCTTTAGCCAGAGGGTGGTGAATCTGTGGGATTATCTGAGCTAGTCCAAGCCTCAACTACCTCCTCCGGCAGCTCATTCCGTACACCTACCACCCTCTGTGTGGAAATGTTGGCCTATTAAATCTCTCCCCTTCCCCCCCCCACCTTAAACCCATGTCCTCTGGTCCTTGTTTTCCCTACTCTGGACAGAGACTGTGCGTCTACCCGATCTATTCCTCTAGTGATTTTGTACGCTTCTATAAGACCGCCCCTCATCCTCCTGAGCTCCTAGAGTCCCCGCCTGCCCCAACCTCTTCCTGTAGCTCATGCCCCTCGAGTCCCGGCAACATCCTCGTAAATCTTCTCCGCGCCCTTTCCAAGCTCGACGACATCTTTCCTGTAACACGGTGCCCAGAACTGAACACAATACTCTAAACATGGCCTCACCAACGTCTTGTACAACTGCAACGTGACCTCCCAACTTCTAAACTCAATCCACTGAGGCAGAGAAGAGAGAGAGAGGAGACAGAGAGAGAGAGACATAGAGAGGGAGATGGAGAGAGAGAGAGAGAAGGAGAGAGGGAGAGAAAGAGGGAGGGGGAGGGATCAGATATTGAAGTCATGTTTCCCATCCAGGTCTGTCAACTGATGCCATATATTGGATTTGTTTTGGGATCGTCACTCCGATCATCATCATCGTTATCGTTGGATGGTATGTTTATCTCTCCCTCCCTCCCTCCTCCTCCCTCTCTCTCTCTCCCTCTTCCCCCCTCTCCCTCTCTCTCTCCTCCTCATCTCCTTCCTAAAGGAACATCCTTTAATTCTGAGGCTGCGCCCTCTGGTCCTAGACTCTCCCACCAGTGGAAACATCCTCTCCACATCCACTCTATCCAAGCCTCTTGCTATTCTGTATGTTTCAATAAGGTCCCCCCCTCATTCTTCTAAACTCCAGCGCCGACAAACGCTCATCATAAACGTTAACTCACTTGTTCCTGAACCCTCTGTCCAGAGCCCGCACATCGTTCCCCAGAGACAATGGACAATATGTGCAGAATTAGGCCATTCGGCCCATCATGTCTACTCTACCATTCAATCATGCCTGATCTATCTCTCCCTCCCAATCTAGGATTTATTGGAAGAAAACTCACAGATGGCCCTTGCAAAGATCATTCCAACCTGTCAGAAGGTGAGAGGGAGAGGGAGAGGGAGAGGGAGAGGGAGAGGGAGAGGGAGAGGGAGAGGGAGAGGGAAGTTTAAGAAATATCTTCTGAATAATCTAATCTTTATTGTTCTTCGACAGTGTTGTAACATTTGTATGCAAGAGTCGATGGAGAGAGACAGGAAACTCTCAAAAGCACAAAGACTGAAGATACAATTGAATGATACAGCGTGGAAACAGGCCCTTCGGCCCAACTTGCTCTTGAAAGAGCGATCAGTCGGATATATTAGTTTACAAAATTGTGTCGTTCTACAAAAGCATGATCTAGTAGAAGATAAGAATTGCTCCTGTGCCAAGTGTGAATGACATTGCAAATTATATGGAACACAATATGAAGAATCGGTTGTCTTTTTAATGAAGACATTAAGTTGGAAACCTGCAGAATAAGGTGGCCGATAGTGAGCTTCAAATGGGGGTGGATGGAGGAAGCATCCTGCTTGCCTGCTAGATTTTCACTTACTGTAACTGCAGGAAAAATGTTCCCGATGTTGGGGGCGCTCAGAACCATGGGTCACAGTTTAAGAATAAAGGGGGGGCCAGTTAGGACTGAGATGAGGACAAACTTTCTTCACGCAGAGAGTTGTGAATCTGTGGAATTCTCTGCCACAGAAGACAGTGCTGGTCAATTCACTGGATGTTTTTAAGGGAGTTACATTTAGTTCTTGGGGCTAACGAAATCAAGGGATATGGGGGAAAAACAGGAAAGATGTACTGATTTTAGATGAACAGCCATGATCATATTGAATGGCAGTGCTGGCTCGAATGGCCGATGGCCTATTCCTGCATCTATTTTCTATGTTTCTATGCTCGAGTATATGGCAATAAAACTCAAGCCACTTGATTTTGAAGCATTCATGCATGGTGGAGGTATAATGTAGTCATAGAGTGATACAGTGTGAAAACAGGCCCTTCGGCGCAACTTGCCCACACCCGCCAACATGTCCCAGCTACACTACCTGCTTTTGGTCCATACCTCCAAACCTGTCCTATCCATGTATCAGTCTAACTGTTTCTCAAATGTTGGGTAGTCCCTGCCTCAACTACCTCCTCTGGCAGCTTGTTCCATACACCTTTGTGTGGAAAAAGTTACCCCTTAAAAATTACCTTAAATACTTAAACAAAAAACATTGAAATCAAAAAGTCCCTACCATGAGAAGGGACACACCCTCACCCCCCCCCCCTTCCATCACCAAGTATCCCCAAGGCCAGTGATCAGTGATCGCTCAGCCTCCCCACTTTCAAAAACGCTCCGTGGCCCCTGGTTCAGACGGAGAGCACTGCCAGATGTGAGCGGGGAACTGAGGCCAATTGTCCGTGATGTCTGGATTCCAATGCTCAGCGCTTCATGTTTCAGAGTTGGCTAATGTTATTGATTTGTAATTAGCCTGATTTGTAATTAGTTGGCAAAACCTTAATTTATAAATCGGAATATCCAGGGGGATGGGATAAGTGTAATATTAAAATGACATGCAAGGTGTCACAACATACAGCCCTGATAACCCATTATTTCCTTCAATTAAATATTGGGAAGGTAGCTCTATTGTCATTTGCCACTCAACTATTATGTTTGTTTACCTCACTGACTATTTCTAAACCCCCCCTCAAATACCTTTGACAAGTTGAATAGAAATGTCCCCAATCTCGTTGTTTAATTAATGAAACAAAAATATCTCATGAGCAATGGAACAAAAAATCGCCTTTGGTACAGATTAACTGTAATATAATAATGTACGCATGTTGGTAGGTGCAATCAAAATAAAGATATTTTTATCATTTTGAATGATATGTATTATGAATACCCACAGAAAATATTATGTACTCTCATATTAACACATTTAATAGAATAATATTGCTTAAATATATAGTTATTAGATCTTGCGGAAAAGTCCCAGCTGAGAGGAAGACACCAAAATACTGAAGATATTGGGGGTGAAAATGACTTCAGGACAGTTTGTTAGGAAAATGAAGGAAATGGTAACAGAATACTTATACAGCTGAGTGAGTATAATTTTATGGATGAGAAATTGTGTTCAACCAATTGATGACTTATTTGACAAAGTAACTAGCATGTTAGATAACAAGGAAGCCAATGGGATCAGTGACGTGCCCCATAAAAGATCACTGCAGTAGATAAGCACCTGTGGACTTGAACGCAATAGGTTACATCCAGGGGGTCAGTTGTGGGGCTTTATGTGTGGGCCAGATATACTGTCAATGCAGAGGGGTTAGGAGCAAGGCAAGTGTGCATCCAGTCAAGGTCTGGAATAGTACTGGGTGTAAGGCTGGACTCAGGGTCAGGAATGAGAGAAGGTATGCAACTGGAGTCAGGGTCAGGACTAGTACCCGGTGTGCAGTGGGACCCAGGTTGGTCAACATGAGCAAGTATTTGATTATAATCTGATTTCCACACATGAATACACTAAGATCATTCATGTGCTGCACCTGTCAATCGGAACCTGGCTCTACTGTGGAATGTAATTTAGCCTAACCTTATTCATAGCTAATCCAATTTAAAGCATATTGTATTCAAGTGCAAGTTAAAAGACTCGCTAAAGTGTGCACCAGATTGCACAATTTCAAGCTCCCCCCCCCCCCCCCCCCCCCCCCCCCAATACCCCCCCCCCAGGAGCTACGCACCATTGGGCTTGGCCCCTTGCAATTTCTCATTCCCAACTCTCACCCATTGTTGGCAGCCCTGAGTAAGTTTCAATGAGGTTCCCCCTCATCCTTCTAAACTCCAGCAGTTACAGGCCCAGTGCCTTCAAACTCAGATCAAACTATTCTGCACACAGGTGGTGGGAAGAGAAAAATAATCTGTTGTGCTTGCGAATGGCTTGATTGTATTAATGTATGGTATGATTTGACCCACAAACAAAAGCTTTGTCCCATATCTCAGCACATGCAACAATAATAAACTAATGACAACTTGTATGACCATAAGGCATAGGAGCAGAATGAGGCCATTCAGCCCATTGAATAACCTCTACCATTCAATCATAGCTGATCTATTTTTCTCTTCTCAACTCCATTCTCCTGCCTTCTCCTAGTTATCTTTGACACCCTTATTTTATACACTTATATAGTTTCCTCTGGCAGCTCATTCCAGATACAGACTACCCCGTGCGAGAAGAAGGTGGCCCTATTAAATCTCTCCTCGTACCTGAAGCCTGTGCCCTCTAATTTTAGAATTCTCCAACCTAAACAAAAACTGAGCGTTCACTTTATCCATGCCCCTCGTGATCTTGTACACCTCAATGAGGTCACCCCTCAGCCTCTTTTGTTCCAAAGAATAAAAGTCCCATCCTATCACAACTCTCCCTGTAACTCGAGCCCGCACACCCAGGTAACATCCTGGTGAATCTCCTCTGCACTCTCTCCAACTTAATGACATCCTTCCAGTAGCAGAGTGACCTGTCTGGTCACACGGAAGATTTTATTCTGCAACTGAAGGCAGTGGCATAGCAGCTTCTACAGTAAATCCATCAAGAGGCTGCGACACAGTGGGGTAACCTCACAGCACCAGAGACCCGGGTTCAATCCTGACCACAGGTGCTGTCTGTATGGAGTTCGCATGTTCTTCCCTTGATCGTGTGAGTTTTCTCCATGTTCCTCCTACATTCCAAATAGATCCAGCATTCTACGTTAATTGGCTTCTATAAACCTTCCCTCATGTGTAGGATAGAACTAGTATAGGGTAATTGCTTGTGGGCCGAACAGCCTGTGTCTCCTAAATATAAAATCCAGCTGTCTCATTTAAAGGGCAATATTTATGTGTGAATGGGGTTGGTAGAGACCGTGTGTGTTCAAATGTCTGGAGTCAGCGTGGAAACCAGACGCTTCTGATTCAGTTGACAGTGTGACCCTACTAATCCACAGCTTGGCCTTACTAAGCCACATGATGTCATGAACAGAGGTTAATGTGCTCTGTTATTTCAAATGAATGAAAGTAATTTACTATGAACCAGGCATCCCGAATAACTGACCATTCGCAGGGAGAGCAGCCAGTAAATTGTACACTATTTACCGAGCCATTATTAATCTGCAATCGCTATCGACCAATGCATGTTCTAATCAGGCTTTAGTGCCTGCACTGATAGCCATGTAGATGTGGCCTTTGCAATCTATCTATCCCCTAATGCATTTTAATCCATGAACTAACTGTGTGCCAAACCTTTAATGTCTTACCATTAAGCGACACATTTTAGAACGCAAATTAAATTAGTGTAAATTTCAGACCCACCACCCAATGTAATTAAGCAGCAGATTGCAGAGAGGATGTACCTGTACAAGGATGCTGCCGGGGCCTGAGCTATCGGGAAAGGTTGGGCAGGCTAGGACTTCATTCCTTACAGTGCAGGAGGCCAAGGCGAGATCTTACGTGGTGTATCAAACCATGAGGGTAATACAGGGTGAATGCACAGAGTCTTTTACCCCCATGGTACGGGAATCAAGAACCCGAGGTCATTGGTTTAAAGTAAGAGAGGAAAATATTTAACGAGAGGCAACTTTTTCTACACAGGGGGTGGTGCGTGCAGTTGAGGCTGGTACTACAGCAATATTTAAAAGACACTTGAACAGATACATGGAAGGGAAAGGTTTAGAGGGATATGGGCCAAATGGGACCGTTAGAGGGATATGGGCTAAATGGGGCATCTTGATTGGTGTGGACAAGTTGGGCCAAAGGGCTTATTTCCATGTGGTAGGACTATGATCCATTTTAAGAATGCACACATAGCCAAATATTCATGGTGCTTGGTTAGAAATTAATTACCAGGATGTTAATACATCTCTCAGTAACAGTTTTGTCCTCTCGAGGGTAATTATCGTAGTGACAATACAATCAGAATTGCCCAACAAAACGAGGTGATTAGAACCACTCAGGTTGCTCACCGGCTGACATCATCAATCTCAGTTTAAGTTTGGATTGAATAGGCATTGTTTGGACAGGGATAAATCATTTTCACGATATTGGTTGGTTTTAGTTCAGAGATACATCATTGAAACCGTCTCTTCCGCCCACCGAGCCCACGCCGCCCAGCGATCACAGTTCTATGTTATTCCACTTCCTACACGCTAGGGGCCATTTACAGAGGCCAACAAATCCACACGGCTTTGGGATGTGGGAGGAAAGCAGACAAAACCCACATGGTCACAGGGAGAACGTGCAAACTCCACACAGACAGCACCACATTTCAGGATCGACCCTTGGTCTCCGGGGCTGTGAGGCAGCAGTTCTATCAGCTGCGACACTGCACGGCCCTTTTTAAGCAGGAGACTTGTCTTTTCTTTTTTCACTTTTAATTTCAAGTCTGTGTGCTGTGTTGTGACCAATTACCCTCCGGGGATGAATAAAGTTCATCGTATCGGAACAATAAAATCACAAAAAGGTGATTAAAACAAAGTGATTTTACACGAGTCACAAGGGGTCGGGGGTGAGCTATCCTGTCTGTCCACACTACTGCCCACCTGTAGTAACAGGGCCAGATAATCCCCAGTGGCGGTCTCTGCACACGGGAGTCCCCTCCCCCCTCCCCCTCCACATCAGGGACCCGAGGTGGAGATTGTTGCACAGAGCCATGCGGTGCATCACGGACTCCTCATCCGTCTGCACCAGGACGTGTACATCATGTAGATGGGATGTGAGAGGTTGCTGCCCCTCGTTAAATATCTGAAGGGGCTGCTCCTCAAATTCAGGCTACACTTCAGCCCCACTCCGCCAATCTTTGAGCATCTTTGGGGGGGGGAAGAGAGAAGAAGTGGGTCAGACAGAGAATTTCCTGGGGGGTTTACTGCAGGGCCTGGCCATCATGGATCATGCATTGGGCATCCAGGGGCTTCACCCAGGCCGACTGCCTTCCCCATTCTCTGGGCCTACGTCCGTGCCTGGATGTCTCTGGAGAGGGAGCACTCATTGTCTACAGGCACCGTGGCCACTTTCCAGGACTGCTGGGCACCGCAGGGGCCTGAATGCTTCTTGAAAAGTAACAACATTTTTGCTTTCATACTTGGATGCGTACGTACTATTTTAGATGACTTTGTCCCATGGTGTTTTAGTTGTCACTTTGTACCAGTAGATTAACTTGGCTAAAAGGGAACAAGCAGCCACTTCCCACCCAGAGCTCCATCACTACACTGCTCGTGTCACAGGCAGGATTTGTGTCAGTGCCGTTTCCTGCCACCATGCCCTGGCCTGCCGAGCCCAGCCCGAGTTCCTGTGTTTGCCAGACACACCCACAGCAAGTTTGCAGCTACACATCAGTAAGCCCCAAAACTCTCCTTACTGTTCACACATCAGGCACCTATTCATTCAACAAACTGGATAAATTATACAAGTTTAGAGATACTGTGCTGGAACAGGCCTTTCGGCCCACCGAGTCCATTCCGACCATCGATCCCCGAACACTAGCACTACTCTAGGGACAATTTATAATTTTTACTGAAGCCTATTAACCTACAAACCTGGACGTCTTGTAATGTGGGAGGAAACCGGTGCACCCGGAGAAAACCCACGCAGTCACGTGAAGGACGTACACACTCCATACAGACAGCACCCGTGGTTAAGATTGAACCAGGGTCTCTGGCGCTGTAAGGCAACAACTCTACAGCTGCACCACCTGTAGTTTAGTTTGTCACATGTACCAAGGTACAGGGAAGATTTTTTGCTGAACGCTATCCAGTCAGCGGAATTACAGCGGTTTATTTGTTTATGCCACGGTTGCTTGGGTGAAAGGCAAGGACTAGGGGGACTCGGTCTCTGTTGTGACTAGTGGGAGGGGGAGCAAGGGCGGAGCTGCAGGAAATCATGCCAGGACAGCATAGTCATGTTTTGTTTATGGCTAACGGTCCTTCGGCCCATCGAGTCCATGCCGACCTGTTATCCAACTGTAGAAGAAAGATTAAAATCTCCAGATACTTAATTAAGGTTGGAATTAAATAAGGTAACACAAGGGTGAGAGGATGCGGCAATTGGCATCTCTTGTTGACTGGCTGCAGAGCAAAACAGGCACCTTATCTCCTGGAATGTTTTATTTTTTAGTTTAGTTTAAAGATACAGCACGGAAACAGCCCTTTCAGCCCAACCAGCGTTCCCCGCATATTAATACTATCCTAGACCCACGAGGGACAATTGTTACATTTACCAAGCCAATTAACCTACATTCCTGTACGTCTTTAGAGTGTGGGAGGAGACCGAAGATTCCAGAGAAAACCAACGCAGGTTAAGGGGAGAACGTACAAACTCCGTACAGACAGAACCCATAGTCAGGATCGAACCCGGGTCTCCGGCGCTGCAAGACAGCAATTCTATCACTGCACCGACACGCGTTTACTGTCTCGGAATGCGTGGCGTCGGTGAACAAAACACAACAGCAATAGTAGAGCAGAAACGTTGCTGACAATGCCTGCTTGTGATCGGCTCAGGGAGGGGCAGTGAAAGATGAGATAAGGGCATCTTGACATTATTCCATGTTTGACTTGTATTAACCATCTGTTGTTGAATAAGATCATAAAAAAGTATATTATGACTAATGAAATAATTAATACCCATGAACGAGACATAAATAACAGGAAACGTTTGGCCAAGGATGAAGTATATTTTCCTATAATCGAATCTAACAGATAAAAAATTGTTTACTGGACTGTATAACTGTTGGCTAATTCTGCTGTAAAGACAGAACTGCCGCCATCTCTCCATATGCTGCAATAAATCCTCTTGAAGCGAAGCTCAAAGTCTGCTTTTCCTGTAATTTTCCTCTGTCAATTTCCTCGACACCAACTTTCACACCCACTCCCTCATTGTCGGCACGGTGTAGTGTAGTTAGTGTTTGTTCCAAGTTATTTGAACAAACTGAAGACTAAACCACATTTTTTCCATTTTTCGTTTATATATTTAATACAAATCTACCATGTAACTACAAAAAAAAAGTACCCAGAGCACTTCAAACTTCAAGGAAACAAACTAACTTCCACACAGATAATCAGAGAAAGTCCATACATAAAACAGTGAAAGCCCAATAATAATATGAACTTTGAGAGAAGGAAGTTGCAAGATTAACAGTGTAATGGTCATGATGGGTTTTTGACTACAAGGGACCACATTAATGTGTTAGTAGTTTCAAAACTGTGGTCACCCAAGCATTTGTATTATCTCCCGACAGCGACTACACTCCTTTATCTCACACTAACAGAATCTAACCGTTCCGGACTTCACAAATTAGTTAGATTCATATTCAGTCATAATACCCATATTAGTTAAACACTAAGCTACATATAAAGAATGTTCTTCCATCAATCTACCTCCCTCTTGTTTTGATCTTGTAACCAATCACTTCTAATTTAATAAACTAGTAACTAAAAGATATAAAATAAAATTAAAATTAAAAATAAATTCTATATTTGAAAACGGAGGAGGTTAGGGGTTAATGTCACAAATGGAAAACAGAGGAGGTTAGGGGTACACTGTCACAAAAACAGCATCACTGGACATATCCAAGACTGAAGAATCTCAGGACAAATGGAGGCTTGCAGCATTGGATGCTTACTGCAGTTCAACCAACCTGAAGCATTAGTGTGGGACGATATGATATAGATCATGAACATTAATAAAGTTTAGAACAATTGTCCTTTATTTGTCTTTTGCATATGCATCAGTTCATTGGAAATGCCACCCTGAGCTGGCACTGTGACAATCTGTGTGCCTTGTTCCATGTACTAGTATGTTGACAAAGCCTCTGGGCTGGAGATGTCACAGTGACAGATTCAACAATCACAGTTCCAAGTGGCAAAAAAACATTTGGTCTAATTTAATTTGATATATCGGCTCAAAACAAGTTATTTTTAAGTTCCAACCATGTAAATATATTCCTGATGTTTCTACGATTTAAAACTATTTTAGAATCCATCTTTCTTTAAATTTGTGAGTTGGAACTCAGCGAAATCACTGCAAACGACAGATTTTAAGTTGGACCGTAATAGATACAGAAGTACAGACACACCACATTTATAGACAGGTAACACATTTGAAAGGTTAGTTCAACACCTCCTTTCAGTAAAGGAATGAAAGACAGACAATATTCACGTCAACGCAATTACTCTCAAATGGCGAAACACTGCATCCTAAAAACTCGGAACCCTATAATTGTTGAGCAGTGTCTTAGTGTATCAATCCCCTGAAAGCTACAATTACTTTGCAAAATGTTTGATGTTCTCCATTGTCCTGTATATGAAAACATTAATAAATGGACCCCACATCCTCAAATACTTTCAACTGACAACCAAAACACCACAATAAAGCATGTTGTTTTCCCATTAAACTGTGGCATAGCAGAGTGAGTGAATGCAACACTTGGCCACGTTTTTCTAGGGGCAACATTATCCACACAAGAATGAAGACTAGAAGAAAATCTTCCATTGCATGCCCAAGTACTTTTCCCTCCCTCTTTGCCCCAAAAATCACAAAGCCATCCTGAAAATAGATGCTCAGATGTTCTTTGTTACAGAAAACTCACTATCCCTGGCAAGTTATAGCACCAGGGATACAGTCTGCAACTATAAACCCAGGCAGCAATGATCAAAGGTCGATTTGACCATCCGTGGCAATGTGCAGGCTACAAGCATGTTCTGATCCAAGGCCGACACAGATTGTCACAGGTCAAAGGTCAGCAGATGCTGGTCTACAAAGGAGGGCATAAAATGCAGGGTAACTCGGGGTGGTCAGACAGCATCCCTGGGGAACACAGATAAGTGACATTTTGGGTTGGTTCATTCAGAAGTATTCACCTATCCTTGTCCATCTATGCTGTCCGGCCCACTAAATTACTTCAGCATTGTGTGTCCCATTAGGTGTTTCTCATTTCTTTTTCCCTTCCTTTTTCGCTTGGATGTTTGGGACCAACATTAACCCCCAACTGATCAGCCGATCATCAATTAAAACTTGCATCTGATTATTGCTAACATTGATAATTGCCTCATTAAGTATCTGTTCATTTAAAACAAGGCCTGTACAAGGTGTTGAGACACAACACTGACCAGGCACGACAACAGACCAAGTTTCACACACGTGGTCAGAACGGAACGCCACCCATCTGAGACTTAGCACAAGAACATCGACAAATAACATTACAGGATGATGCAATCTTCAGTAACATTGATACAAAACAGCCAATAATCGCAACACTGCTCAAATGTATTTGTTTCTCTGGCCTTGCATGTACAGAGAGAAATAACATTGCTGCTCTGCACCCAACAGGTCCAGTCTGTGTACTTAAGGAAAGGCAAGTTGGCCGTCATTAGTAAATATACCGCCGAGCTCTGCTTTAATGAATATGCATTCTACGATTTGTACAGAACATGGACAAAACTCCAATGGGGAGACCACCCCACTGGGAGTGGGTATGAATCACCTGTTTGTCGAGGTCCTCTATCAATTACTGTGGAATAGAAAAGGGCAGCCGAACCACAACAACCCCAGGAGGTGTGGACCAACCAACACTGGTAGTTGTGATGTTACGGAAGCAGAATTTCTCAGCAACACACACTTTAAGATTGAACTCCAGTTGAGAATTGATCAACTGGTCTGCGACTCATTAGTGTCTGGGTAGTTAGATCCTACATTCTACGTGAGTTGAGAACATACATTCAGGATTAGGATGGCGACAAATAAATCCCAGGAACACCTTGTCATTTTTTTTTATTTTTTTTTTATATAAACGATAGGAGATTTCAAAAATAAGATGGAAATCAGATAGGAATATCAATACATTAGGTAGAATTCTGCAGGAAATCATAGACAAACTACACTGAAAATGTGTAAAAGAAAAAGCTGGGAGAGGGAATGGATGAATTTGGTCAAGTTAAGTTTCACCAGGTTGTGAAAAGCAATTACTTGTGACAAAATGGCATCAGGAAGATATTAAACATGGCCTCGGATGTTGCATTCTTTATGTGTGTGGCTTACAGCATGGACGTGGCCTACAACCTCTCAAAGCATCCAAATGTGGAGGCTCTAATTACCCAGACACTAATCGATCATAGACCAGTAGATCAATTATAAAACACACCAACTAGAGAAAAAAGGCTTCTACAGAACGAGTTTCACATCTGCTCCTCTCCCCACAGTCCACACATTATTAGAACATTTCAAAACAAACCTGCATTTTTGGTTAATAAATATTCTCTGCAAATTGCTGTATAGCGTTGGTCATCGTGCCATTTAAAAATGCTTTGCACAGCAACATCTGCAGATTCAAGCTTGAGCAAGTTGATGAATCTTCTCTCACTGAGATCTTTACATTTGTTTTTTTAAGACATGCAACAGATGGGTAGTGGAATTTTAGTGAAATAAATCAAATTCAGCGTCAGCATGTTGGCAAAACAGGTGTCAGCCAAACAAGAATGGAAAATAAGGCAGGGTGTGTAATGACACGCCAATGTACTGCTACTTTACATTGCAATTCACCCAACGGAGATCTTGCAGTGCAGAGATTGGTGGCAAAGTAAAGATGTGAAAATGTAATCATTTATAGTCTGCAATCTGTATCTGAATTTTCTAATTCAAAGAAGATTCCTATGCTGGTGATGTTTCACATTGGGCTTAAGACTTTTGTTTTAATTTGTGCCTTAGGTTTAAATATGAAGCAGCCTATTTATTTGGAGTCAGTTACATGAACACCTTCCAACAAAGCTCAGTTTATACAAAGACCAAAATCAACTAGAAAGTTGTATAAAAGGGAGTACGTGTGGAACTTGTTCAACGTGGCTTTAAACCTGTAAAGTATACAGGTTTAATTCTTCCAAATAAAGTGCAGCATTAATGATCTTAATTGCTAATCTCTGTAGTTAATACATATTATCCCCAACAAGAAATAGCCAATGCTTAAATTCCAACCGTCACATGTTTAGGTAAATCCTCTTCCCCATTTATAAACGACACGACCCGTGAAAACTTGCGGCAGCAATAAGTGCCTGCGCTTTGCACGTCTCACAAGTGAGCAGACTTTCCTCTAACAGACCCACAGATTTTACTTCTGCAACTTAGTGCATTGGTTCTAATGCCACTTTAAACCCAAACAGCTGAGCAAACAGATAATTCCTCCAGCGATTTGTAGTTAACTTATCCAACTGCATGCAACACCTCACAGCTTCACTCCTCAGTAAACGTTGTTGTGGATCTTCTTCACCCTAACATCAGGGACATTGCTGTTGTGTTGCCTGCTCCTTTAAATGTTCCTTGGCAAGAACAGTCCCTGTTTATTGGTTTACACTAAGCGAGACAACATCATTTATTAAGGTGAAACTAGACATTTTACAACCAACCCAATAAAATGCTGTCAAATTCCAGTAGTCTTTCACGTCGGTTTAAATACTACACCCAGGTTTATCATGGGGGTTTGAAATCCATCCACGTTTAACAAGGCATCGAGATGCAGTGATCGACTTTGTTCTGAAATAAACTTTTAAACCGGATATATTAAAGCTCAGGCATTTTAGAACAGGCAAGAGCATTCATTGTACCAGAGGCCCAGGTTGGGCCATTTCTCATCTCCTAGATAAGCAGCAAGACATGGAATTAGGGAAGTGGATAATTAACCTGAGATTTCCTTGTAGGCTAGAGGATCAGCCAGCTTCTCAAGGCTTGGCCCAGTTTTATCTAGAGTGTCAGAGAGGAGGGCTACTGTGGTTTTGCTCCCCTTTGGAAATGATAAGAAACCTTCGAGTGTGGTTTTAATACAAGCTTAAAACACTAGATTTTTAAAAAACTCTGTACAAATCTGAAAAAAGTTAATAGATGCAAATCTTAAAATGTTGCATGTGAATAACAATCTATTTGAAAATCTCTTGTTTCCAGCCTCCAAGACAAAAAAAAAAAAAAAAAAGGGAGCGGATTGAGCCCTGGTCTACGTCTCTCTAGAAGTACATTCATGGACAGGTGTCCCTGGCACCAACATACTGTAATCTATCATCCATACAATGGTCTTCAATTGGCAGATGTTGTCAGCCAACGATGGGACTCACATCAAGCCTCAGAAATTCTCCATGATCTGCAAAAGACGACCAGTCCATAACACGGCCTTAAAGCAGGAGGTCAAGTTTTAATCATCCCTCCTCTGCCTGTGCTTAGGTCAAGTGCAAGAGTCTCGTGTGCCAGTGTGGCAGCCCGCCCAGACACAGGCCTATCTTGCAAGAGCTGCAACAGAAGAGTAAATGGGAAGACAGCCGAGAGTGAGTGTTACAAGCAAGAATGGCAAAGACGCACGTTCTTGCTCAGACCAGACGTCCAAACAGAAGAACCTTATGGTCAATTTTTACTGAAATAAAAACACAAAACAGGAACAAGTTTAAAAAAGGTGTTAAATCATATTTGGCAGATTTGGAGCATTTAATTTTAGAAATATATATATTTTTTAAAAGTTTCTAAACAGCTGTTCAGGAATTGGAATCATGCAAGACCACCACTTCCACCAGTCTGAGAATATGTCAAATGTTTTAAAGCACCCAAGAAGAAAGGTATACGTAAAGAGTCTCTTTGATACAACTATCTTCAGAGCATTTTAGAAACAGTCAATCTCAGAACATTAATAGCATTACTCGTTTTCACTTCTAGCCATTTTAAATAAGGTGTCCCAGAATGGAATGGACAAGGGGGTCAGATACAGCACCATAGAGTTTGTTGCTCAGGCGACAAGAAACTGCAGACACTGGAATTTTGAGCAAAACATAAAATACTGGAAGAACTCAGTCGATCGGGCAATATTTGTGGCCGGAATAGACTGACCGATGGTCCCAACCCTTGAAACAGCACGTGTCCATTCCCTCCGCTGATCCAGCACTTTGTGTTTTGCCTTGTGGTTTATTGCATCCTCCAGGATGCGCTGACAATGGGGTCATTTCTTCAAGAACTAGGGATGGTGGTTTGGGACTTCCTCCCTGGAAGGCTAATTTTACCAGATGCTCATAAATTTATTAAGAAACGCAAAGGCTTTACAACCACCAGCGATAGTCTGGTTTCTCTGTCTATAAATTGCTGGAATTAGCTCAAATTAATTTACTACATGATATAGGAATTTGAAATGTTTGAGGGCAATCCCATTCTTTGACACTGTAGTGGGTTAGATCAGTCTGAAGAAGGGTTTCGGCCTGAAACGTGGCCTATTTCCTTCGCTCCATAGATGCTGCTGCACCCGCTGAGTTTCTCCAGCATTTATGTGTACCTTAGATAATTTACTGATGTGTTATACTGGATGCCCCAACTGAAGAATCTTCATACACACCCCACACTCATCCACAACTAAAGGTCGTCACCTTCCCTGTAGATGTGGCTATGCCATAGTACGAGTGCTTCAAAGGATCACCTTACCTTTCATACATTTAAACTAGAATGCCTTTGATGACAGCAATGCAGTCCCCAAGTTAAACCCTGCTTTGTGCTTCCCCTTCTAATCACCCAATGTTGAATGCCACTATCAAAAGAAATCTTATAGGTTTCACAAAGCAATTATCTAGCCAGACATTCCTTATTTGGAAAGAAACAGAAATATTGTTTTAATACAGTGAAAAAATCACCATGTTAATAATAGTAATTATATCCATCTCATATTCCAGTGGTGTGAATGTTAACCTGCACAAATTATAGCAAGATCATTTTTCAATGGCAACAAGCCAATACTAATAACGGAGATTTAAAAAAATGTTCTAGTTTTATTTTAATTGCCTTGTAAGATCGGTACATACTTGCAGTTTAGTTGCCTCCTTAATTGATAAATAAAACACTAGGTTAGAACTTCAGATGGAGCTTATTTGTATCTGGTTCACCTCTGCTTCCTTTAAAGATAGTTGACCCATGCTGGTTCACAACTGGAATCCTCCTGCCAAGTAAACTGCGGACATTTTCAATTGTGGACAATTTCTTAACAAGGGTCCCGTTGTCACCAACATTGTTAGCAGAGAGTAGGTTGTACATCTGGCCACTTTTCCCATTTCTATAGCTTTGTGGAACCGCAGGGTAGATTTGATACTCCAATCCCCACATTGGACCACATTCAAATAACGTTTTCTGTAAAGACACACTGAATGACAAATGCAAGGCAGCAAATTAAAACAAAAGTCACAAAAATATTCTGCACCATTAAATAAACTACTCTCACCAATACAAGAAGATACCTCACATTCCTAAATAAATGTACAGACTCCATTTCTTATTGACTTTTGTAAACATTCTCTTCTTCCTCTTCGGAGATTCATACGCTGGTTTCGGGCGTCGGCACAATTTCCCCATTATCTTCCGTGTCGCTTTTCAGGAACTGGTCCACTTCCACAGATTCCACAGTTCCCTGCTCTTGGTCCAGCTCCCCTGGCCTCGCCTCTTGCACAGCGTCCTTCGGCTCAGTGTCAGGTGGTTTAGCTTTCCCACTTATGCAGAAAAAGTTTCCGATAGTCAGTATCAGGGCCGAGAGGAGCACCTCGGTGCCAGCCAAGTAAAAAACATACCTGTAAACCTTTGTATAATCCAACAGTTTCCCTGTAACAGGTACAGTGCAAAAGAAAAATTAATACCTTCGTCACACAAAACCCAGCATTCATGCAAGCAAACAGCTCAAGCAAAAACAGTTTAACCCCACATGGTTAAAGCAGGTATTCAAGATCATTCTCAGCAACGTATAACACTACAGCACAAAAACAGGTCTTTAGCCCAATGTTTGTGTCAAACATGATGCCTAGCTGAATGGAGTTCTTCTGCCTGCACATAATCCATATCTCTCCGTTCCCTGCATATCCATGTGCCTCTTAAACAGCGCTATCGTATCTGCCTCCACCTCCACCACTGGCAGCGCATCCCAGGCCCTGCCACCTGTGTGTAAAAACTTGCCCTGCCTATTCCATTAAACTTTCCCTCGCACCTCATTGTTATGCCCTCTGATGCTGGGGGAAAAGGTTCTGACTGTCTATCCTATCTATGCCACTCATAATTTTAAATACTTCAAACAAATCTGCACTCAACCTCCAATGTTGCAGAGAAAACAATTTCAAGTCTATCCAACCTCTCCCTGTAGTTGAAAGCCTCTAATCCAGGCAGCATCCTGATAGACCTCCTCTGCATACCCTCCAAAGCTTCTACACCTTACCTGTAATGAGGCAAACAGGACTGCACACGATATTCCAAATGCAGCCCAACCAAATTCCTATAGTTGCATCTTGACTTCCTGACTCTTACTCAATCAATGCCCCTAGCAATGAAAACAAGCATTCCATATCCCACCTTTACCACCCTATCTACTTGTATTGCCATCATAGTGACCGATGAACTTGGACTCTATGTTTCTATCCCTCTGCAATCAATGCCTGCAACGGTTTTTCCATTAACTGTATACTCCCTCCTTGAATTCAACCTCCCAGTTTGCAGCACCTTGCACTTCCCCAGGTTAAACCCCATCTGCCATTTCTCCACCTATTCTGCAGCTGGTCTATATCCCTCTTTTTCTTCTGACTGCCTTCCTCATTGTCTGCAACTCCACCGCATCTACCCTTCCCAGTCTTTGCTTTTGCTTCTGGTATCTCCACTCCTGATTGCTCTGGTGAATAGACTCGCTGGAATCACATTTATGATTCTTCCTTCCTTCCTTCCTCCCCCCTGCCCCCCATTTGTGTCATTGAAACATTTTCCCCCCACCTTTGTTTCTTGTTAATGTTGGAGTGAACACGCTCGCACACGCGTGCACATGTACTTACCAGCACCTGGTGGGCCTACCAACACGGCCATGGCTTCCATCAACAACACCAGTCCGATCGCACTGGGGAACTGCTGGGTTCCAACAATGGCCATCAACACCTCGAACTGCAGGGCGCCCACCATTCCATAGGACATTCCAAAGAAAATACAGAACACTGTCAGTCCGACATAATCGTGAGCAAAGGAGCCGCCCAAATCAGTGATCCCGTTGAAGAGCATTGCAAAGCCAAAGAAATATACACATCGGGGGCGCATGAACTTTGTACCCGCGAGAATACCGCAGAGCGGGCGGGCGAAAATGTCGACGAATCCCAAGATGGATAACAAGAAAGCAGCGTCTGTGTCTGGTATTCCCAAGTCTTTTGCATAGTTTACGACGAAGACAGGAGGAACAAAGAGTCCAAAGACCATGACGGACGCCGCGATGGTGTAAATGAGAAAACCTCGGTTCTTGAAAACAGAGCAATCCAGCAGCTGCATTTTGTGCTTCTTCACTGGTGTCTCCTTCTCCTCTTTCAGCTGGGGTTTCTCTTTGCCGCTTGGCCGCAGTGGTCTCATCAGAGCTGCACAGGCACAGCAGTTGAGCAGCAGACCCCCAAAGATGAGGAAGCCCCCTCGCCACCCGTACGTCTTGATCAGTACTTGGCCCAACGGTGAGAGGGTACACAGAAAGACGGGGCTCCCAGCTGCAGTCAGGCCATTAGCTAACGGCCGGCGCTTGTCAAAGTAGCGGTTTATCATGATGAGAGATGGTTGAAAGTTCAAGGCCAAACCCAGACCTGGGAGAAAAAAACAAGTTTGGTTTAGTTTTAGTTTCGAGCATGGAAGCTTCAGCCCACCGAGTCAACGCCGACCATCGATCACCCGTTCACACTAGTTCTGTGTTTATCCCACTTCCTCATCCACTCCCTACACACTAGGAACAGTTTACAGCCAATTAATCTACAAACCCACACGTCTTTACAATGTGGGAAGGAAACTAGAGCACCCGGAGGAAACCCACACAGTCACAAGGAGAATGGGAAAACTCCACACAGACAGCACCAGAGGTCAGGATCAAACCAGAGTCTCTGGCACTTTGGGGCAGCAGCACTACCCTTTGCATCACTGTACCACCTTTGATTACTTCTTTTAGGGTAATCAGGAGAGAGATTATTCACAATTAAATGAAATCAGTTACATTTTAAGCAAGCATACATGGATGCAGATGTATTAAATATCATAGTATATCTCCCCCTAAATCTTTCCTGCGAGTTCAAATCCTCATTTTCATTCTATATTGATCTTTGGTGAAAAGATGATCAATAAGAAATTGGAATTTGGTCGATTGGCTGGATACAGTTGCTCTGCCGCCTGTACAAACACTAACGGCATCTTCAACTCTAACTAGACAACTAGACCCAGCGCAGGCTATTTTTACAACCTTCCACATGAGAATTGTAATGCGCAAGGGCACTGGAGTTTGGAGCCAAAGGCAAACTCACTGCACCGATCAAGATATCTCTGCAGACAAGGAACTGCAGATGTTGGTTTACAAAAAAACATAATACTGGAGTTACCCATTTCCTTCGGTTTCGGCCCGAAGCGTTACCCATTTCCTTCTCTCCATAGATGCTGCTGCACCCGCTGAGTTTCTCCAGCATTTTTGTGTATAATACACTCGGGTCAGGCAGCATTTCTGGAGGACGTGAATTGGTGATGTTCCAGGTCTAGATACTTCCTCGGACTGATGAGTAGTGGGGAGAAAGCTGGAAGAGATAGGTGGGGTGGGACAAAGACTGGCAAGTGATAGCCAGATACCAGCAAGGAAGAGTATAATTGGCAGATGGATTGGAAAAGGGCCAGTGATGAAAAGATAAAAAGGTGCGAGTCAAGGAAAGGGGACTGAAATGGGAAGCCAGAGCGGGTGGATGGAGATGGGGATATTAGGAGAAATTAACGTTGTCTAGGTGGGAGACAGGGAAACAGGGAAGGGGGGGCTGATTGGGATGTTACATAAAATTGGAGAATTCATTGTTCATACTGTTGGGTTGTAAGCTACCCAAGGGAGGTTAATTTGACATTATCATAGGTGAAGTAGTGTTGTAGATGTGTGTGATTCTTGGTACCAGTGACACCGCGGCAAGTGGACAATAACAAGATTTTACCTTCCAAATGAAAAGGTAGTAACTGACAATTTACCCGACTTAATTTGCACAAAATGTTATTCCCTTTATCTGTACACCACAGTGGACAGCTTGATTGCAATTGTGTATAGTCTTCCCGCATGCAACAAAAGTCACGATAACTCTGTACACGTGACAATAAACGATAGACTAAATGCTGGAGTAACTCAGTGGGTCAGGGCAGCATCTCTGGAGAAAAGGAGTAGGCAAGGCCTCGTGTCTGAACCCTTCTTTAGTCTGGCTGACCCTTACTACGATCACCATTTCAGGTCAGCAATGAACTTACGGACCATTCCCTACAGATGTTCCTCAACCTTTCCCCAAGTGGCCCAGATCGGATTTCTAATATCCATGTATATAGCTTTATTTAAAAAAAAATAAAAAATTACATTTTAGCTTGAACAACTCCTTACCAGTCATAACGCCAACCGTAAGGTAGATCTGGATGATGCTGGTGCACAGTGACCCCAGGATCATACCCGCTGATGCAAATAAACCTCCCACCATCATCACGGGACGACAACCAAAGCGATTGACAAGTACACTGGATATTGGTCCTGGTAGAAGGGGAGAAAGGTCAGTCAGGTAAGTTGCATATCTGCAAGTATTTAATTCAGCACAAGTTTGCCTAGCGTAGAAGACTTAAGTCAGAGTTAATCTAATCTGTTACATCTCTTCCACTCTGACCAAGAAGCCAGTCCCATTTGCCCAGTAGTACAGACCTGGGTTGACTGTGGGTCGTTTTGGGTCAAGTTTGGCGCCAAACGCGAGCTTTGGTGGGCGCAGACGACATCTGGAAAAAATGGCCGGTTTTCGGAGCTTTTCGGTTTCTGGAACTCCGGATAAAAGGTTGTGCACCTGTATATAGCTTTATTAAAAAAAAGTTACATTTTCGCTTTTGACATCATCACAGGACACAACCAAAGCGATTGACAGGTACACTGGATATCGTTCCTGTAGAAGGGGAGGAAAGGTCCATCGGTAAGTGTTGCATATCTGCAAGTATTTACTTCAGCCCAAGCTTGCCAACCCTCCCCCTCTAACCTTCCCCATTCGTATATCTGTTCAAACGTCTTTTAAATGTTGTAATAGCAACTACAGATGCTGGTTTACATAAAATGTCAAAGTGCTGAAGTAACTCAGCTGGTCAGACAGTATCTCTGGAGAACATTGATAGACAACAGCAGTTTGATGAAGGGTCCCGACCAGAAACATCACCTATCCCCATGTTCTCCAGAGATGCTGCCAGAACCACCGAGTTACTCCAGCACTTTGTGTCTTCCAAATGTTGTTATTGTAGCCACTCCATCTACCTCCACTGGCAGCTCACTCCATATACCCACCACTCTCAGTGAAAAAAATACCCCTCAAAGATCATTTCCCTTTCCCATGTCAATTGTTGGAAATTGACTTCTGCACCATTATGAAAAACAAATTTGTCTTTGGTTCCCATTCACATTATAATGAAAAGAAATGCCTTTGAGGTGGGCTTTTACATTCACACAGTATCACGGCTGTATCATGGAAACACGATTTCTCATCCACTCCCTGCACACCAGGGCAAATCTTACAGAGGCCGATTAAATTACAATTCGGCACATATTTGGGATGTGGGAGGAAACCAGAGCACCCAGAGGAGACCTACGCAATCACAGGGAGAGTGTGTCAACTCCAGATAGACAACACATGTGGTTAGGATTGAATCTGGGTCTCTGGCGCTGTGATGCAGCAGCTTGACCAGCTGTGCTACCCGTTTCTCAGAAGAGAAAGTCCCTTTCTCTTTGTTAGTTTTCTCAATTAAAATAAAGACAATAACAATGAAAAGAACAAACTGTTAAGGGCCTGCGCCACACGGCGATTTGTTTAGGCGACAATCGAATTTATCCCAGTCACTACCTACATGACCTGGCCACAACGTGCATGTGAGTGTAAAGGCAGGGGAAGGGAAACATTAACACTCACTGCACCAGGGTCAAGTGATCACTCACTGCGCCTGGAAGACCTAATCTAAGGAAATACATTCTTGCCATAGAGGGAGTACAGAGATGGTTCACCAGACTGATTCCTGGGATGTCAGGACTTTCATATGAAGACTTGATAGACTAGACCACAGAAGGTAGTTGAGGCCAGTTCATTGGCTATATTTAAGTGGGAGTTAGATGTGGCCCTTGTGGCTAAAGGGATCAGGGGGTATGGAGAGAAGGCAGGTACAGGATACTGAGTGGATGATCAGCCATGATCATATTGAATGGCGGTGCAGGCTCCAAGGGCCGAATGGCCTACTCCTGCACCTATTTTCTATGTTTCTAAGACCAGCTGCAGACAAAGTTCACTACTTAACCCAAGCTGCAAGCCTCGTGAACTGAGCAAGACATTTAAATCCTCAAATTAATCTGTTAAGCAGTTGCATGCAAATATAGAAAATTATTACATTTTTAACATTTCCCACTTCCCACACCTGCTGCGCACAAATTGTTGCATACACCCACATCCATGCACTCTCTGCCACAGCGACATAGCCTACAAAACGGAACACCGTCCAGGGTTCTCTAATTAAGTAATATAATACCTCACTTCTCTTTCCCCTGCCCCTCCCACTACCGTACTCACACATTTCTCCAACTATCTCCTACCCTCTACCTCATTCACCCTGTTCCTTTCCCCTCATCCATACAGTCAACTCCCATAACAGAGTCCCAATTTATCTCATCCCCATTCTTTCTCCTCCCCACCACCCTATCCCCTTCCGCCAATAACCCTCCCTCCAGCTTCATATTTCACTCCTCTTTTTACTTGGGACGTGTCTCCTTTTTACCTCTAGCCCTTGTCACCCATACACTACTTCTAATGTACACACGAGGAACACTTTACAGAAGCCAATTATTAACCTATAAACCTGCGCGTCTTTGGAACGTGGGAGGAAGCCACAGCAGCCAGAAAAAAGCCCACGCGGTCACAGGGAGAACGTGCAAACTCCGTACAGACAGCGCCCGTAATCAGAATCAATCCCAAGTCTATGGCCCTGTGACACTGCAAGTCTATCACTGCGTCTCTGTGCTGCCCGTATAACTGTTACAATTCTTGGTTGCATGTTACATGCATTATTAAACACTAAAGTTCAAAAAAATTGCTCCGAATTAAGATTTAGATTGTGAATAAAAGTGAATCACATCCAGTTACTACCCAGTAAAGACTGACCTGTTCCATACAACATGGCGAGCACAATGGATGAGATCCATGCTGTATCACTGTACCCAATATGGAACTCCTTGATTAGTTCCTTGAAGTAAACGCTGACGGCTTTCGGAAAAGCGTAAGAGAATCCGGTGATGACAAAGCAGCCAATGAGAACGGCCCAGCCCCAGCCACCATCGGGGATTTCCGCTCTTGGGCCTTTACCATCTGCTACTACCACACCCATGGTTCAGGACAAAACCTGCAGAGTAAAATAAATCGCTGAAAACATTGATAATTCATTAAATCACACGGCAATTATTGTACAATGGGTTCAAAGTGAACTATGCCAAAATAGAAAGGATTAAGATAAGCAGCGATAGATATTTGAGAAATATTCCTGTTATTAATGTGCTGGGGCAAGAACTCGGGTACCGAGTTGCTTTTTCGTTCAGACATAATTTAACATTTAAATTAGTGCTCTAAGCCACATAGAAATTACATGCACTCTCCTGCTCAGAACAGAAAAGTTCAGGACACTGCCTGGAGAAACGTCACTTCGCTAGGAGTTTGCTTCTCTCCCACCAGTTGAGTGGAAGATCACCCCAAACATTCGCTATATTCAATCAATTAAATGATTTGGATGTGGAACTCAAGCAAAGCACAAACATTAGTCAGTTTAAGAAGCGCAAAAAAATTATTTTCCAGAGGTATAAAAATGAGTAAGGACTATGACGACGGTTACGTTTTAGTTTGAGTGTGATATTCGCGTTGTACATAGAATTTGGATAATTGTTTAAAAACTTATATGTATGTTTGTGTGCATGCATATATGTATGTATGTATGCATGTGGCTTGTGTATGGATATATGTATGTATACATTTGTGTATATGTGTATATATTTATGCAGATGAGATCAAGTTTGTGACTTAATTGATGAGTAGCGGAGAAGGGGGAGGCATATACAAGTGTACTTCCTCCTACTCCAGAAATATACAAACATATTTTGGATTGGTGTATCCTTGCCTTAATAAAAATTTCCTAGAGTACAATTATCATGTCGGTGTTTCAATGTACAAAAAATGTGCACACAAATATTTATAATTAAAATTTAATGGCAGCAAATGCTCACTTCAAACTACATTAGAATTGCATTGCGTATCCATGTCCAAGTATACTCCCTCCATCAAAGTTGTGATTCATTTAACCTGGAGTTTTTTTTTTGCTAATGTTTTCAATGCTCTACTAACTGTATGCAAACAGTCCTTCCAATTGAAGAAGGGTCTCGTCCCTGAAAAGTCACTAATTCCTTCTCTCGAGAGGTGCTGCCTGTCCTGCTGAGTTACGCCAGCATTTTGTGTCTATTTCCAATTCCCTGCTTTAGGACTATGTCCGTCCATATCCCCTATTGCCAGTGGACTAACTAATCATTATATATTTTTGCTATATTATTCAAAAGTACTGCATTTGCTATGTGTTGCAAGAACTCATCTAGAGCCTGAGAAGAGATGAAGATGCTTCACCCTGTGGCCGCGGGCTTCATGCTGAGAATACAAAGCGGAACACGGCTTTTTCGCGTGATTTTTTTATGTCGGTGTCTGGGTCAGCTGAAAGACAGTGACTGGGGCTGCTCCACTGTACAAATTAAATTTAGCTTTAACAATTGTGAACTCCTTTCCAAGTTTGGTCATGGAAATCAACCAACCCCACAATTTAAAATTCATTAAGAGGACAGGTACATGGATCGGAAAGGTTTGGGGACATTGGGCTGGGTACAGGTAAATGGGACTAACCTAGACGGTTGGCAGGGATGAGATGGGCCGAAGGGCCTGTTTGTGTGCTGTATGACTGACATTCTAATTTACAAATTGTTTGAATTGTCTACCGAGAGAGGCCATAACTCATCAGTTCGCTTTCAGGAAAAAAAATACATCGAACAAATGTGTATAAAGTCCACGTCCAATTTTGCAGAGTACTTCTGACGACAATAGATAATTATTTTTGCACAGAGTTGCACAAGTTGTCTATCATTGTGGGCAAGCTATGATAATTGGGGATGACAGGTCGTGGAAACAAGACTGCAGTGACCATTTTTTTGCAAAAACAAAAATTACAAGCATGGTTAAAATAGATCAGTAATTTATTAGAGTAAAATACTGCTGAACAAAATTGATTAGATATTTTTTGGATTGGAAAACTGAAAACAAGTTAAGAATTTGGATTTTGTAGCCAAGCATAAGAGTAGAATTTGTTCATCTCATTGTTTAACCTCTAAAAAGCGGAAAATAATGAATGTTCATATCTTGATTTTTCTGTTGGGAGAATATGTAAACACTGGATTTGTACAGCATAAAAACAGGCCCTTTGGTCCAACTCGCCATGCTGATCACAGGAGATTTTAAATGATGCAAGAGGCATGATATTTGGTTAAGAACTTTATAAGCATTGGAATGGCATGCTGCTACACATCATTCACGTCTCAGGCCAGCACATCTTGGAGTCCATTTAATGGTGGAGCAGACTGCATCTCACCTTGGCCTCACCTAAAAGGGGATAACGTTGGCTACATTGTTCAATGAAGATAACCACAATATAGTTTGTCACTTGCGTCGTGTTTGGCACAGACATTGTGGGCTGAAGGGCCTGTTCCTGTCCCTACGGTTACAAGTTTCATGTCCCATGGGAAAAATAGAGTTAGAAACATAGAAAATAGGTGCATGTTATGCGCTCCCTCTGCTGGTGTTATAGGGTACTCACCTGTTTCTGTTTTCTCCCGAGTCCAGGCCTTCACGGGGTTAAAGGCTCCTGTACCCGATTGGCCAAGCTGCATCATGCGACTCATCTGAAGCTTAAATACCAGAGTCTCCCAGGATTCTCTCTCTCTTCTTCGTCGACCCCGACTTGTGAGCAGCCTGCTGGTGTGAGCTGCAGAAGGCCTGGCCACATGGCATAGAACTTTGTGTACTTTCACCATTACTTGTTAACAAATATTGAATTGGGACAGATAAGGGCTGACACTATAATTGGGTGTCACTGGTTCGACGGTCCATTACGTGGCTGGCTGGAGCACTGTTTAATTGTTTGTTAGTCCATCTATATCCCTGACTGGGTTGTTTAAATCAGGTTTGGGTTTTGTGTTCCATTGAATAATTAAAACTATTTTTGAACTTGAACCTGGTTTTTGAATTATGTTACGCGGCTCTGAAGTACCCGCATTCGGGAGTCGTAACAAAACTGGGGCTCGTCCGGGATTTGAACCCGGGACCTCTCGCACCCCAAGCGAGAATCATACCCCTAGAACCTCTAAAACCTGCCTAAAGAAATATAACCCTGAAACGAAATACCCGAAAACACCAAGGTCAGCCCTTATCCATCCCAATTCAATATTTGTTAACAAGTAATGGTGAAAGTACACAAAGTTCTATGCCATGTGGCCAGGCCTCCCTCAGCTCACACCAGCAGGCTGCTCACAAGTCAGGGTCGACGAAGAAGAGAGAGAATCCTGGGAAACTCTGGTATTTAAGCTTCAGATGAGTCACCCGTCACCTGACGCAGCTTGGCCAATTGGGTACAGGAGCCTTTGACCCCTTGATTCCAGACTCACAGCCACGAGGCCTGTACTCGGGAGAGAAACAGAGAAAGGTAAGTACATAGCATTCACCAGGAGGGGAGTGCGCCTAACAGAGAAACAGAGAAAGGTGAGTACCCTATAACACTAGCAGAGGGAGCGCATAACAGTGCAGGAGTAGGCCATTCGGTCCTTCGAGCCTGCACCGCGATTCATGGTTGATCATCCAACTCAGTATCCCGTACCTGCCCTCTCTCCAAACCCCCTGATCCCTTTAGCCACAAGGGCCACATCCAACTCCCTCTTAAATATAGCCAATGAACTGACCTCAAATACCTTCTGTAGAAGGGAGTTCCAGAGATTCACCACTGTGTGAAAAATGTTTCTCATTTCGGTCCTAAAGGATTTAAGGATAAAGGGGAACCTTTATCCTTAAATTGTGACCCCTTGTCCTGGACTTCCCCAACATCGGGAACAATTTTCCTGCATCTAGCCTGTCCCAACCCCTTAAGAATTTTGTACGTTTCTATAAGATCCCCCCTCAATCTTCTAAATTCTAGCGTTGTACTACTTTGTGCAGCAATCCAATTATCTTGGCACTGCAATATGCTCTGTTGAGTGATTCTGTCATCATGCTCTGGAGTGCCAGAGATGGAATTGCCATCCACAACAGCAAGGGGTCAGATCTATATTGGGTTGCATCCAGACCCTATTTATAGTTAGTGATAACTTGTTATAAAGTGCAGGCGTTCGATTGTTACAGATGCCCAGCAGCCATTGCAGCCAACTTTCGGAATAGCATTAACAAGCAAGTTATCTGCAATTAGATCAGTTTATAGATTATAGCATGCCAATAGGCCCTTAGTTCCATCAAGTCCGCACTGACCAACAGTCACCCATATAATAGTTCGATCCTACACACTACGGTCAGTTTACAGAAGACAATTAACCTACAAACCTGCACATCTTTGGGTAGAATGGGAATGATCAGCCATGATCACATTGAATGGCGGTGGTGGCTCGAAGGGCCGAATGGTCTACTCCTGCACCTATTGTCTATTGAATGTGGAAGGAATCCCATGTGGTCACAGTGAGAATGTACAAACACTGTACAGACAAGCACCTGTAGTCAGGACCGAACTGCATCTCTGGCTCTGTAAGGCAGCAGCTCTACCCAAATTGAAGGAATATACCAACCATCTGAAAAGCCGCACACAAGCCACTATTCACTACGCCTTCATGTCAAGATCTATATATAGATCTATACACAGATTTAATAACACTAGCACTCAATAATTCATATATCAAATAAAAATATCCTTGTGCTGAAGAGTGGAGTTATTATCAATTATTACAGAGTGCTCCAAGGAGATTTGCTCAGGATCGAAACCTAGTGCAAGTGGGACGTGCTAAACAACAAAGGAGTAAAGTACATTGATTTGGAAAAACGCTAACGGACGGTAAAATTAGGATAGGTTATCACTTCCCCGACAAAACTGCTTTGACCATCAAAGCAGAACCCAACCTTTCTGAACAGTGACAGAATCATAGCGTTAGAAGCACAAACCACGTAGTCTAACAGAGCTAGTCCCACTTGCCTGTGCCGGACCTATATCCATCCAAACTCCTCCTACCCATGTTCCTGACCAAGTATCGGATAGGCTAAGTATCTCAAGCATTTTTCACATCTTGGTCACATTTCCAGCATCTGCACCTTTCTGCTTTGCATTTCTGAAACTATTTGAACTCTGCAGTGAAACCTGAAGGTTAATGAAGGTCACTTGGTGAATGACAGGGTTAACTTTCAGAACTTAACTCCAGTTACATTCCTGTTCTCCTAGTGTGGGAACAACTAGCTCCGTTCAAACATATTTGAGAGCACAAGGATTCAATGACATGGGAAACTGAGAAACCTGGAGAAAATAGGGCCTGAGGATTTAGCTAGTCCCTGCAGCCATACAAGAACGTTACTCCCCAATCCAGATAATTTAATGAGATTTGAGATTCTGTAACAAACTATTTGCACCTATAGAAGTAACTAATCTAGAAATGTGACAGGATAGTGCAAATACCTTACACAGTGTTACTAGCGTGAATCCTGCAAGCTTATCCAACAAAGTATCTCAGATAGAGTCCGCAGAATGAGTTATTCAGCAGTTGAACTTTGAACGCTTAGTTATTGTCAGAGCTCACTGCTCCATCAGAAGGGTGAGCATGTTTGAGTTCAGTTCTGAAAGTTAACCCTGTCATTCACCAAGTGACCTTCATTAACCTTCAGGTTTCACTGCAGAGTTCAAATAGTTTTGTCTTATCAACCTTTATTCTGCAAATGTTATATTTAAGTTGTTAATGTTAAAGCTTTCCTGTATTTCTTAATTTAAAAATGAATTAACTGGTGATCCTGGACGTTTTACTGCACCAGTTACAAGATCACTGCCTTTAAAAACGAGGCTTTTCTCCGGGCACTCTCAAGGCTGATCAAATTACAGCCACTTTACAATAGATTCTAAGCACGAGATGAAACAGGATCGGTCGTATGAAATATTGAACCTTTCCAATGGCATTCCGACTGTCAGTTTGACAGGACATGTGGACACTTGAAATACATTTTTCATTGTCAGAATAGCTGCACAAACCAGCTGCACATTTAACATTAACCACCCTGACAAAATGGCTTCAAATTCTTCACTGCGTTCAACCTGGCTGCCATTCTAAACACGAGTACAACTTGACAATTTCAACAGTAACTCTGCTTTACAAAAAGATGCTGGAGTAACTCAGTGGGTCAGGCAGTATTTCTGCTGGACACAGATAGGTGACCTTTTGGGCGGGACACTTCTTCAGACTAATTGTGGGGTGAGTGGGGGTGAAAGTTGGAAAGGAGGTTGGGGCAAGACAAAGCCTGGCAAGTGATAGGTGAATATTTCGAGGGGGGGGTTGGTTCGACAGATGGGTGGATAAAGACTGGAGATAAAAAAAGTTATGCTAATTTAGTGAGTCCACGCTAAACATTTTATCAAGCGACTAGTTAAACTCAGGGGTCATTAGAATAATTTATGTAAATATTTTATCCATGTAGTTAGGTGCTGTCAAGCATTTTTAGAGTTAGCAGAATTTTTTGGTTTTGGAAACATGAACATTTAACTTAGTACAAAGCAATCACAGGTTAATAATAAGATTAAATAAAGGTCTTTGTTGTAAACCTATAGCTGGTGATGTTTGTAATCAAGCGTTCAGTTTCAACGGAAGGCGTAAAATGCTGGAGTAACTCAGAGGGTCAGGCAACATATCTGGAGAGAAGGAATGGGTGACATTTTGGGCCAAGACCCTTTTTCGTTCTTTCAACTGCTGAATAACCCATTCTGCATTCAAACAGTCAAAACTGAATAACGATATGTTCAAAATAATACAAGCATGGGCAAAAGGCTAAATCCTTTTAAATTTTAATCAAACTGATCTACCAGAAGTGACCCGAAAGGATTCAATGGTTAAGTTCAGGTTAAACTTGATATTATTCCTTAATATTGACTGGGACTGACACAATGTTAAGGGATTAGATGGGCCTGTTCCGTGCTGTACGACTCTATGAAGTGGGACTAGCTCAGCATGCCAATTTAGTTAGCATGGACAAGTTTCCGTGCAGGTACAGCTCAATGACTATGATTATCTTGGTCTGCATTCCATGAAGAGGATATGGAAAGTGGCAAAGAGAACATTTGGAACAATACCACAACGCGAGGGTATATATAGATCAAGCAAGTAAATAAAACTGGGTCTCATTTCTCCTCCAATAAAACACAGTTGGATAATCTAATTTTTAATGTGGATTTTGGATAAATAGATGCCAGTTGCAGGGAAGGACATCATTAAAATCTACGTCATCAAGAAATCCCATTGGAAATTCAGAGGAAACTTCTTTATTTGCATTCACACCACTTTTCAAACTCGCTTCCACAGAAAGTGAGAGAAATAGTAGTACAGATCCATGGGGATGCTGGGCAGACACGCGTTGAAAAGAATAGAGGGTTGGGCTGAGAGATTTAAGTGAGCATGGCATCAAAAGCAATAGGAATTTCTCACATGTTGATCACCCAGTTGTCAGATTTATCCCCAGTTTATCTGGGGGAAACACAGAATGAGAGCTAGATGTTCCCATAATGAAAAAAAAATAATAATCTAGGGTAGAACAATTCCAAGCAACATCTATGTACCTCCTAGAGGATGCGGTGTGCCACGCAGGTAGAAGCTCGCAGTCAGGCAACCAATTACCTCCGAGAATGTGTGCTGATTATTTGTACAGGAGATCTGAAGAAGGAATACAAGGAAAAAAAAGTATTCAAATGTATCCATGCTCGAGTGGTACAACATTTAGTAAATAGTCATACAGCATGGAACTTGTCCTTTGGCCCAATTCACCCATGCCAACCAAGTTGCCTCATCGAAGCGAGTCCCATATGCAGTCTGAAGAAGGGTTTCGGCCCGAAACATCGCCCATTTCCTTCGCTCCATAGATGCTGCTGCACCCGCTGAGTTTCTCCAGCATTTTTGTGTACCTCCCATATGCAATATGTTAGTTGACACGGTAGTCCAAATTTTAAAATCTATTTTAAAAACAGCTATAGGGGGGTTGCAGGCAAGGTCATCGGGTCAAAGGGCGTGACGCACAGAGCAGCTCAATCCATGTGAAGGACATGGCAGCCTACTGCATACGCTGTTAATACACGAAACAAGTACTTTCTTACCTGTTAAAAAAACGCCCAAATGGTCAATTTGCGCTGTAAATAATTGTGGAAATCAGAGAGACATTTATCCTACTTCAGAATTCCAAAAGTGAGAAGAAATTATGGTAGAGAGAAGCGAGAGCTGAAGGGACAACAGCAAAAGTGGTTGGCGAACATTGGCCGTGCAGATATCGAGATTGAAAATGGGAATAATCGCTTCAGGAATAATCGCTTCTAAAAAGTTTCAGGAAGTGATAAATCCGGTTGTAAAATTTAAAAATCGCTGATGGTTCTCAGGTGGGTTTTTACATTTTTAGATACCAAAGGAATCAAGAAAAAACACAAATAATGCCTTACCGTTGATGAAATGCAGCGAGCAAGCGTGAAAATTCCCAATATTTTCAATCTTGATACCTGCACGGCCAATGTTCATCAACCACTTTAGCTGTCGTTGTCCCTTTACCTGTTGCTTCTCTCTGCCATCATTTCTCCTCACTTTTGGAATTCTGAAGTAGGATAAATGTCTCTCATTATCCTATTACCGTTACCCTGATTTCCACAATTATTTACAGCGCAGAAATTAACCATTTTGGCGTTTTTTAAACAGGTAAGAACACGTACTTTGTTAACGGTTAAAAACCGGTGAAATTATCTCAAGTTCTGTGTTGTACATAATTGTGGAGGGTGACTGAGCGCTCTGAACCAAATGCTCTAGTATCTTTGTTCTGAACCCAAGTAAGCTGCCGAAGGAGCGCATCCCTCGGGACAGCCCCCCAGGCTCAGCCTGGGAAAATCCTGCCCGAAATCTACTATAGTAAAGGATGTGTATTGAAACGGTTGGGCACTCAGCTCCGCTTAAAAATAGAAAATGACGCAGCAGGAATTTTAGCAATCAATCTTGTAGAGGTCACAAAGGAAGGAACAGTTTAAATGTGCTCACTATTCACACCACCTGCACAGCATGCGCCCAAATGCTTGAAGATACAGAAATCCCTCTTGTACTTTCCATCTCTTCCTCCACATCCCCTCGTGCAAGATCTGAAATCCTTGACAACCCCCCCACCACACTTATTCCCAACATCATCACATGCCTTACTGCTTGTTAGATCAATTTGACTTCTCGCCCTATTGCTGTTCCAACCACAGTGTACCTCTCCTTTAAGGAGGTGGGGTGGGTTCAGCATAGGGCAGCTTTAACGCAAGTGTAACACTCTACTACTGCGGCTGACATAGACGCTACAATGTTGATAACAGCACATTGATGAAATGCATAGCATCTGCAAATGGTGGGCTTCATTAATTATGCATCACAATCCCACTGCTGGTTGCCAGGGGTCATCAAAGTTAGCCATGAGCTGTGGAGCGAGGCCTGCAAATTTATTTGGCACTGGCATTAATTATAGATTTTATGGGCAACTACAAATCACGGTGCAAAACAATTTCAGTAAATGACACATATATATATGATGCAACTTTAATCATATACTTGATGCATTCGGACTGGAAAATGATCTACTGATAAATTAGCACTTGTGTATTTCTTATACAATAAGAAATTTCTTTATGCCTCAAATTTCATCTCACACAAACATTTCACCAGTTTTCAATACCCGTGAGCTGTGCGCTGCAATAAGAGGATGAGATTTTGAATTGTGTTTCACTAATTGAAACTCACCAGCGATGTTATTTTATTGGGGAGGGGGAGGGGGAAAGGACGAAGCACAGGGACCTTTTATTCCCATAGCCTTCCTTCAATTTATCTTCTACCAGCTGCCTTTTGACTTCATCCTTTGTCCTGATTTTACTGCCCTGTGACCTAGGACCGCAAACCATAAAATCCCCAAAGCATCAGCTTATACTGCCCGACACAAGCACAAGATATGCCAAGCTCTTGCAATGTTTCCAAGTCGATTTTAAAGTCTCTGGCCAAATAGCATCACCCTCCAGCTCCCCCACTTTCAGATTGCTCACGCCAGCTATCAAAGGTCAGGTCCCTTTACACCTCACATGTGTCGCAAACCATTTTCCTCAAGTGTGCTCACTATCTAACTGCCTTAATTTCATTGACACAAGGAACTGCTGATGTGGTTTACAAAAAAAAAGTGCTGGAGTAACTCATGGCTGCATCTCTGGACAACACGGATAGCTGATGTTTCAGGTCCGGACCCTAGTCCGAACACAAAACAGTCTTCTACAAGTGCTGCCTAACCCGCTGAGTTACTCCAGCACTTTGTATTTTACCATTTCATTGCTTATGTTGTTGCCTCTCTCCTATTGAGACATTCCCTTTGATTTTCCATCCATCCCCATTCAGATCGGAAACATTATCACTCTTTCCACAGAAGCTACCCAACACCGAGTAACTTTTAACATCTATCCTTTATTTAATTTTCACAAAACTAAGGTCGGTGGGCCAGTAATATCCAATTCTTGCTCTGCCTGACATAGTTTCTTCAGAGAAGCACCCAATTAAGGAATTGGCACTTAAGCTTTCAACATTGATGTGACTGCACTTTAACTTTGATTAAACTAACAATACGTATCCATAGTGAGATGTACCACCATCATTAAAATGGGGCCCCAGCTGGAAAGTAATCTATTTACTAGGGTAAACAAAGCCTTAGTGTGACCAGAATGCTTTTGTGCTCAGTTCCCCTTTTTAGCAGCAATTCACGCATTAACAACCGTACACAATATGCTGAAACCTTTAACTGCAAAATGTTTTGAATTCTGAAAAACAAAGCATTAGAAACAGGGCTCATTCAATCAATATTGTCAACCTATACCAAATTCACTCAAATCAACAGCAATGTTGAACAAATCTCACCCAAATTGCCAATTGCATTCAGTGTAGCACAGAACAGCACAGGTCCTTCAGCCCACAATGTCATAGTCATACAGCGTGGGAACAGGCCCTTCAGCCCAACTCGCTCACACCGGGTAACAATGTACCACTTGCTTGTGCTTTGTCCATAACCCTTCAAACCCATCTTATCCATGTACCTGTCCAACTGTTTCTTAAACAATGGGATAGCCCCAGCCTCAATTACCCCCTCTGGCAGCTTGTTCCATACACTCACCACCCTCTGTGTGAAAAAGTTACCCCTCTGATTCCTATTAAGTCTTTTCCCCTTCCCCTACGATCGGGTACATCTACCCGATCTATTCTTTGCCTGATTTTATATACCTCTATAAGATCTCCCCTCAACCTCCTACACTCCATGGAATAGAGACCCAGCCTACTCAATCTCTCTCTATAGCTCACACCCTTTAGTCCTGGCAACATCTTTTCTGAACCCTTTCAAGCTTGACAATATCTTTCCTAGAACATGGTGCCCAGAACTGAACACAATATTCTAATGCGGTCTCACCAACATCTTATACAACTGCAACATGACCTCCCAACTTCTATACTCAATACTCTTACTGAAGGCCCACGTGCCATAAGCCTTTTTGACCACCTTATCTACCTGCGACTCTACCTTCATGGAACCATGCACTTGTACTCCTAGATCCATCTGCTCTACAAGGGTTTCGGCCCGAAACGTTGCCTATTTCCTTCGCTCCATAGATGCTGCTGCACCCGCTGAGTTTCTCCAGCTTTTTTGTGTAACCTGCTCTACAACACTACCCATTTACTGTCTGGGTCCTGTCCTTGTTCCACTTCCCCAAATGCACACTTCTCTGCATTAAATTCCATCAACCATTCCTTCGCCCACCTGGTCAATCGATCCCGATCCTGCTGCAATCGTTCACAACCATCTTCACTGTCTGCAAAACCACTCACTTTTGCATCATCAGCATAATCTTGCCCTGTATGTTCTCATCCAAATCATCGATGTAGATGACAAACAGCAATGGGCCCAGCACCGAACCCTGTGGCTCACTAGTCACCGGCATCCAGTTGGCACAGCAACCTTCCACCATTACCCTCCGCTTCCTTCCATGGAGCCAATTTGCAATCTATTCAGCTATCTCTCCTTGGATCCTATACGATCTAACCTTCCATAACAGTCTACCATGCAGCACCTTGCCGTACACAACATCTACAGCTCTGCCTTCATCAACATTTTCGATCACGCCTTCAAAAAAATGTTTTAAAAATTTGTGAGACATGACCTCCCACACACACACAACCGTGCTGACTGTCCCTAATCAGCCCTTGCCCATCCAAATGCCTGTTTATATCCTATCCCTCGGAATACTCTCCAGTAACTTACCAACTACAGATCTTAAGCTCATCGGCCTATAGTTCCCAGCATTTTCCCTGCAGCCCTTCTTGAAAAGAGGCACAACATTTGCCACCCAACAATCCTCCGGCACCTCTCCTGTATTTAAGGACGACTCATAAATTTCAACCAGGGCTCACGCAATTTCCTCTCTAGTTTCCTGCAACGTCCTCAGATGTATCTGGCCAGGCCCCGGAGGTTTGTCAACCTTAAAACACGACAGTACCTTCAGTATTTCCTCAATGGTAACCCTGACTGCTCTCGTGACACTTCCAGTTATTGCTCCAATATCCGTCCTACTTTCTTTCTCCTCGATAAATACTACTCGTTGAGGACCTTGCCCAACTCCTGTGGCTCCACACAGAGGTGACCGCTTTTATTCCTGAGAAGTCCCACTCTCTCTCTCTCTCTAGTTACCCTTTTCCCCTTAATGTATTTGCAGTGGGCAGGTGCTATAGACCTGCACGGGAAGGTAGACGCTCCCGCCCCCACGAGTCTCGGGCAGATGGGGCTCGTAGGCCTGGGAAGGCGGGTCCATCGAGGAGAGGGAAAACTGATTTAAAACCTCCACTGCCTTGTGGCCATACCCAGTCATGGAAAAGGCTCCTGGAGTAAACCTCAAGAAAATCCGGAGTCGGAGCCCCTAAGGCAGTTCGTCGTTGTCTACAACCTCGCTCTGGCAGCTCCTGCAACGGCGCTGGTGTCAAACTGTAACGGCCCTGCTGTTCCTTTGGATCGATCAGTGACATGGAGAGGGGCGACTTGCTGCATGGGCAACAGCCCGTCCTCCATATGCCTAGCCTCGCCCAGGTTTGCATCCGACCAGGGTGCATCACCCATGGTCAGTCATGACCGAAGGGGGCCTACTATTACTATTAATAAAATCTTTTGGGATTGTCTTTTATGCTATCTCCTGGCCCCTTTTTGCCCATCTGATCTGTTTTTTTAGTTTGCTCCTTGGTTCCCAAAACTCCTCCAGGGATACATTTCATCCCAGCTATCTATGCCTGTTCCATGCATCCTAGTTTTTGACAAATGTCTCAATTTCCCTCGTCAGCCAAGCCTCCTTACGTTTGTCTGCTTTGCCCTTCACTCTAACGGGGACGTACACATCCCGAGCTCTCTTCTGTAGTTTTAAAAACATCCCACCTTGCCGATGTTCCTTTTCCCTCAAATAACCTGCTCCAGTCAACTTGAGTGAGACCTTCTCTCATACCCTCAAAGTCAATCAATTAATCAGTTTTATTCATCACATACACAACAAAGTGGAGTGAAATGAATTTGCCAGCAGTGGTACAATCAAAAAAGAACACACAATAGACAATAAAATTTAACACAAACATCCACCACAGCATTCTTCACTGTAGTGGAAGGCACAAACTACAGTCAGTCCTCCTCCATTGCTCTCCCGTGGTCAGGGCCATAAACCTCACCGCTGCGGGCAGCCGGATGTACAGGCCCTCTCATTGGGATGGTAAGTCCCAAATCGGTGCTTCCTTACCGGAGACCACAGCTTCAGGATGTTGTAGGCTGCAGGCTGGAGCTCTTCTCTGGCTGTCCCCAGCAAGGGAACCCAGGCTCCAGATGTCAAGTCCACGCCGCGCCTTCAGGATGTTATCGGCCACGGGCCTGCGGTCGGAGCTCTTCTCCAACGATCCCTAGCGAGGGGTCCCAGGCTTTAGATTCCGCGCCCGCGGCTAGAAGCTCTGCAGACCACAGCTTCAGGATGTTATAAGCCGGGGGCCAGCGATCAGAGCACTCCCTCCTGGCGACCCCGGCAAGGGCTCGCCTGCTCCGCGATGAGAAATCCACGCTGCGCCCGCTGCTGAAAATCCGGGCCCGACTCCGGGAAAGGCCGCACCAATCCATGGTGTTAGGCCGCGAGGGAGGAGACATGGAAAAAGTCGCCTCTCCGCAGAGGAGGCGACCAAAAGCGGTTCCCCCTTACAAGACACACCAAGGGACATTAAAACACACATTTGGACACACTATATTAAAAATAAAAACACAAAAAAAGTAGAAATGACAAACATGCTGCTGGCCCCCACAGACCAAAAGCCAGTGGCCTCAACACATGGACCCTCTCCGTCCCGATCCATATCCATCTTAAACCTAATCGAACTGTGGTCACTGGTCCCAAAACACACTTCACACACACTTCATTAACACCTTTCCCAATTTCTGAATACTAGATCCAGCGTTGTACTTTAAACGTGTGGGGTCCTCCACATACTGTTTAAGAAAACTCTCTTGAACACTTTTGAGGAATTGCACCCCATCTAAACCCTTCATGCTTTGATTTTTCCAGTCTATATTGGGAAAGTTGAAATCCCCTACTAACCTTATTTGACCTGCAGCTCTCTGCAATCTCCCAGCACATTTGCTCTTCTAATTCCCATTGACTATTTGGGGGTCTGTGGTACACCCCTAACAAGGTGATCATCCCTTTCTTGTTCTTCAGCTCCACCCATATAGCCTCACTGGACAAACTGTCCGTAATGTCACCTCTGAACACAGCCGTGATATCCTCCTTAACCAAAAATGCAACCCCCCCCCTCCTCTTGTTTGTGCCAAACATAAAGGCAAGTTAAACTAATCTCCTCTGCCTGCACGTGATCCATATCTCTCTATTCCCTGCATATCCATGTGCCGAACTAAAGGCCTCAAAAGCATCTATTGTATCTGCCTCCACCTCTGGCAATGTGTTCCAGGTGCTCATTACCCTCTGTAATAAAACATCCCCACACGTTTCCCTTAAGCTTTGCCCCTCTTACTATAAAGCTATGCCCTTACAGTCTTTGACATCCTCATCACAAATGTTGCAAGTGAGGGCAGTAGATTTGAAATGCTTTCTCTATTTTCCCCCCCTCCAGCCAAATCAAGCACAACCAGATTATTTCCACCATCTTCTCTTCTGAAATCCTGTTTGCGCTCCTTGTTTTTCCATGACAGGAATAAGCATTTTCAAGATAACCATGTTTCTGTCAGCACCAAGTTCGAAGAGAATTCTGACACAGGCTAGCATTTGCAAGCTTCTTGCTCTTCCGTAACACTTGAAGTATCTTCATGTGTTAGTTTTACCACTGCTAAGATGCTGTTACCAAACCAATTGAAAAAGCAACATAAATTCAACCAGTTTACCTCGTATGCAAACCAGATTTCCCAATCTCAGACACTAGTTTGAAAATCAATCTCTCTTTTTGCACCCTCCCCACAGAGCTATGGTGTCCGACTGAAATAACAAGCTTGATGCATTCATGACAAACCTGACCATTTAAGGACAATCTTCCAGCAGAAATCATCCAGTTTCAACACCAAGTCACATTAAACATTTCATGTAAAAAATAGACTTTAACAACCAGACAAATAAAATGGTCTGATAAATAAGTTCTTGGGGGAGGGGTGGGGGGTCTGATTAAATACAACGGTGCCAGTTTATTACTTATGTTAATCACCTCAAACATTTTTTTTAAACACCAGTTGCACTAAGATTTTAAATCTGTGATAAACTGCGACAGAAATACTTCGTATTAAACTGTAAACTAGTCGGTGCCACTTCAAGCCCAACATCCAACCAGGTTTGTACTGTTGCCAAATGGAGCAAAAAAAAAAAATGGGAGCAAAATATTTAAATCTCCTTGGCTCAGAGTGTCGGCTAACGGCACGGAGAGATTTAGACAGAGTGACAGGGAAAAAAGGTCAAGAATGTAAATTACCTAATCCACAACTGACTAGGCTGCATGCACGTACTCCACGACTGCAATACAATGAAACCAAGCCACATCCGCATAGTAGACACAGTTTATACAGGGAAACCACAAGCCCCGTCTCAGTCAATCCTTCCAACTAATTAGACCTCGTGATGCGAATGTCGCCCGATTGGTGTAAATCCCCGTTTTCTTCACGTTTGATCAACAGGTTGTACTGGTATAATTTTAAATAGAAAACGTAGTCAATTCATCTTGAAAGGGGGCGGGAGAGAGCGGAAACATTTGACTGTGTGTGTATATAAAAGCAAGTCGCTTTAGAAAAGGCACTGTATTCCACTCCTCTCCTTACCCTATCTCCTTACCCATTCTTTAGCCACTGAAACACTCCCCTGGCCCCCCCACTTTCCCCCCCAGGTATGACTGAAACCAACAGCCCCACAACAACGTGTAGGGCGAAATTATTTCGGTGGGTGTTAATTGTTGAGTCCTGGGCGCTTTTGGAATGCAGTGTTGGGCCCCAGTGATCAGATATCTGGTGAGGTGGGGATGGGGGAGAAAGACACAGTGGGAGGGGAAGTAGGTGAAACACAACATCGCTCCACTGCAGGAGGACGTGAGAGACGTGATTCAAGTCCACGCCTGGGTGCAGCCGGCCACACAATGGGGATGGTCACCGGATGTCCATAGGGAGTGGGCCCCCCTACAACCGCGCACGGAACATCCCTCTAGCCAACAACCTGGAATATTTCAACTCATTAAATAAAAGTGGCCATCTATCTCCAGCACGCAAACACACACAGACACACAGCCCGATCTTAATCTGTCCTAAAAACAAGCAACGTTTCAAGGCAGAAGTTGACTACTAAGTTTCTTTAACGCAAATTACCATTCCTGGAATTTAGCCAAATAGAAATTCCCGTCCCGGGACGCTACATTCTGGGGGCAAGAATACATTGTTTGACCGGATAAAATATTAGGGGGCTACATATTCTAGCATCTAATTTAGTTAGTATCAGTTGGACACCAGATGCCCAGAAGTAATGGCAAGGCAGTGCATTTTCTGGCGCAAAATGGAGCAGACGTTATTTAAATGAAGGTTAAGCAATTTATGCATTTCAACTACAACACTTGATTTGCGTTGAAGGGCGGCCGGGTCCGGGTGTTCTGCTAATGGATAATTCAGCGCATGAGGAACGAACGATAGGTGCACGTAGAGAGTAGGTGAGTCAGTTAGTCGAGCAAGGTTCAAAGCGGGGAAATCCATGAAGGCGAAGGGGGTTATGGTGGAGATGACGAAATTCAATGAAGTAAATGAGCGCTGCAGGGAATGTCCCTTTCCACGCCGCTTGTATTTCTCCCCATCACTAACCCCCCGAACACGGGCAGATCGCTCTCAACCCTCGCCTCCATCGTCATTTGCCGCTCGCACGTACGCTCTACGCTTTGTCACCGTCCTCCCTCCCAAATAAACACACGCTTTCACATTTGAAAAAGGCACACATACGTACTCTGAACACAAGCGGCAGCAGCAGACATTTAGTTTGGGTATCTTTATTTCCTGAACCCACAGCCAGCCTTAAACTCGTGCCTGAAACAGGCATGTAATCTAATTCTCTGCCAATAAGTGCCCCAAGCAAACTCAGATTATACGATTAAACTGAGAATATTCAACATCCCCACCAATATATTCCAGATATAGTTGCAAAAGTGATATCTCTTTAAATTTGTATATTCAGTACATCTCCTTAAATGTATATCTCCTATGCTGCTCTGAATTATAAAATAGGTGTTGATTTTGGCCTGGCCTGGCCGGGCCAGCTCTTGTGCTGTGATCCTTACCTTGACTGGAATCCCTGGTCACTCGAGTTGAACCCCGAGGCTTTGGAGATGCTGCGCTTTTAATCTGACCGCTGCATATGCGTCACCCTTGGTCCTCCCAGCCGGCTCCGCCTGGTCCTAAAGACCGGATGCCGACTGCTCCTCCGCTCTTTGTGGATATCCAAGTCCTTGCATTGAAATTGGGATTTGCTGATAAACGAACCAAAACAAAAAGTAAATAAATAAATGTGTTTTTAAGGTAGACACAAATGCTGGAGAAACTCAGCGGGTGAGGCTGCATCTATGGGGCGAAGGGTCGACACCCTTCTTCAGAAATGAAGAAGGTGTTTAGAACTAGGGCGGCACAGTGCGAAAACCGCAGAGTTGCTACCTCGGATTGCCGGAGACCACGGTTCGATCCAGACCGCGGGCGCTCTGTGTGGAGTTTGCACATTCTCCTGCACCTCAAATACGTTTTAGCTTTAGTGTATTTTATTGTCACGTGTACCGAGTTACAGTGAAAAGCTTTTGTTGCGTGTTAAACCAGTCAGCAGAAAGACAATACATGATTACAATGGAGCCATTCACTGTGTATAGATACACGATAATGGGAATAACGAGAATGATGTTTAGTGCAAGATAAGCCAGTAAAATCCAATCAAAGATCCGAGGGTCTCCAGTGAGGTAGATAGTTCAGGACTGCTCTCTAGTTGTGATGGGATGGTTCAGTTGCCTAATAACAGCTGGGAAAAAACAGTTCCTGAATCTGGAGGTGTGCGTTTTCACACTTCTATAGTGGGGGGGGGGGGGGGGTTGCACGTAAGGTCACTGGGTCATAGGGCTTGACGCACGGAGCCGCTCAATCCATCTGGAGGACATCCGTAACTTCCGGTATAGGGAGGTTTCACGGCAGTCGGGTCACGACCCATGACCCGTACTGTTGCTACGCTACTCCAAATGGAGTACACGCAATGTACTGCAGGTAGGCACTGACCATTGTTTCCAGCGTAGCGGGCCCGTTTTTCTTCAGATGCGTTTTCATTTTGTATGTAAAAACCCACTTGAGAACCATGGGTGATTTAAAAAATTTACAGCCAGATTTATCAATTCTGAAACTTTTTAGATGCCAAAGGAATCAAGAAAAAACACAAATAATGCCAGTTGATGAAATGCAGTGAGCAAACGGCCAATGTTCGCCAAGCACTCTGTCTGTTGTTGTCCCTTCAGCTCTCATTTCTATCTACCGTCATTTCTCCTCACCTTTGGAATTCTGAAGTAGGCTAAATGTCTCTCACGCTTATCCTGATTTCCATAATTATTTACAGCGCAAAAATTGACAATTTCAGCGGGTTTTAACGGGGCCCGCTACGCTGGAAACAATGGTCAGTGCCTCCCTGCAGTACATCGCGTGTAATCGATTTGGAGTAGCGTAGCAACAGTATGGGTCATGGGTCGTGACCCGACTGCCGTGAAACCTCCCTATACCGGAAGTTACGGATGTCCTCCAGATGGATTGAGCGTCTCCGTGCGTCAAGCCGTATGACCCAGTGACCTTACGTGCAACCCCCCTATGGAAGTGTGTAAACGCACAGGGTGTGACTCGTCCTTGATATCCTGGTGGCCAAAGATCCTATAGTGATCCGCTATAGGATCTTTGCTGGTGGCCTTGCCAAGACAGCGTGAGGTATAAATGGAGTCAATGGAAGGCAGGTTGGTTTACGTGATGGTCTGGGCTGCGTCCACAATTCTCTGCAATTTCTTACAGTCTTGTATGGAGCTGTTCCCAAACCATGTTGTGATACATTCCGATAAAAATGCTTTCTACGGTGCATCTGTAGAGTTTGATGAGAGGGGTTGGGGACATGCCGAACTTCCTAAGCCTTCTAAGAAAGTAGAGGTGTTGGTGTGTTATCTTGGCCTTCAATATGGGTGGTCCAGTAGAAGTTGTTGCTGCTGCGGGTCTAGCGAGCAGCCCTGAGCTACTACCTACCTCATTGGTAACTCTCGGCTATCTTTGATCGGACTTCACTGGCTTTATCTTGCACTAAACATCATGTATCTGTACACTGTGAATGGCTTGTTGTAATCATGTAATGTCTCTCCTCACTACATGTGACAATAAACTAAACTGATATTTACTCCTAAGAATTTCAAGTTTTAAACCATCTCTGCTTTGATGTTATCAATACAAACCGGGGGATGTGTACCGCTTCGCTTCCTCAATTCGATCACTATTTCCTCTGCCTTGCTGACGTTGAGAGAAAGATTGTTGTCTCGACTCTAGGACACGCGTTTCTCAATCTCTTTCCTACACTCTCATAATCTCAACATAATTTGATACCCGCCCCACAATGGTGGTATCGTCTGCAAATTTGTAAATTGAAATAGATTTGTACATGGCTACACAGTGGCGGGTATACAAGGTGTAAAGAAGGGGGCTAAAGATGCATCCTTGTGGAGTCCTGGAGTTGAGGATTATCATAGGGGATGATTTGTCCCCTCTCCTCACTGATTGAGTGCCTTTTGGTCAGGAAGTCGAGGAACCAGTTGCAGAGCTGAGTGCTGACTCCAAGTGCTGCGAGTTTGGTGATGAGCTTGGATGGTGTAATGGTATTAAAGGCAGAGCGGTAGTCTATGAATAGGAGTCTGGCATAGTTGTGTCTCATATCCCAGTGTTCCAGGGATGAATGTTGGGTATGGGAGACGGCATAGTTTGTGGACCTGTTGTGGCGGTAGGCGAACTGGGTTAGGCTGCTTGGTAGATTGGATTCCATAACTAGCCTCTCAAAACATTTCATGATGGTGGATGTCAAGGTCACTGTATGGTAATCGTTTAGGCATGAGGCCTTGCTTTTCTTCGGCACCATAATGATGGGTGGCCGAAGGCCCTGTTTTCACATTGTGTCTCGAAAGTATAAAGTATAAAGTCTAAAGACAATAGATGTTTACACAGTGCGTCAACATTGTTGAAGGTCCGAAGGTCCACTTGGCTGAGAAAATTGAATTGAATTTATTTGTCATTCAAAATAAATTTGAACAAAATGTTGTTACCGTACAGTCATAACAATAAAAAAAACGACCAAAACACACAATTACACAATTTAACATAAACATCCATCACATTGACCTCTCCAGGCACCTCTTCACTGTGATGAAAGGTAAAACAAGTCTTATCTCTTCCTTGCTTGTGTGAAAAGGTAGAGATAAAAACCGTGACACCCAAGTAAACTTTCAATATCCACTGCTATGCTTAATTTTAGAAATAACACACATACCCTCGGGTCTGAATTTTATTGAAGAATCTAATTTGGATCTCGAATGTATGCCTGATCAATATTTATAATATTTTTAATCTCCTACACAGAGCCTTCATAAAATGCATTATTAAAGTCACCATGGCACTCGACCACAGCTCAAAATGTTTAGTTGTAATAAACCAGGTACACTGCACAAAAAAAATGCACAAAACTCAATACGTTCTTATGTCTTTATATGTTCAATATCGCTAGTGTTATACATCCCATCCCCTTCCACCTATATCCCTTCCACTGGCATCATATTTCACGACTCTTCTCTCCTTATTTCCCAGCCTCTGGCTTTTGCCCACACATCTGCCAATTAAATACCCCTGACCATTGTCACTCCTGTGGGCCCCCCTGGGGTGGAAGCCCTTCCCTTGATTGAGGGGTGTCCTCACCAGACTCAAGCCTCCAATGTCCAGCAGTGTAAGAACCGTGGACTGTGGTCCTGCACTGAGCTTCAGTGGCTGCACTGAGCTTCAGTGTGTCCCTCAGCACGTATTCCTGCAGTTTGCAGTGGGCCAGTCAGCAACATTCCTGACTGTCGCTATGCAGTCTCCTCTACATCTCCAAACACATCTTCACTAATCACTATGCACAACACTTCCATTCAGTCCACAACAGTGATACTCAGATCACAAGGGAAGACGGGTCCTGACCCAACATGTTACCTGTCCATGTTCTCCAGAGATGCTGTCTGACCCATTGAGTTACGCCAGCACTTTGTTTCCTTTTATGTAAACCACATCGCCTTGTTTCTACATTTAGACTGCAAATGTTGGGATCCAGAGCAAAAAACTAACTGGAGGAGGAATTCAGCAGGTCAAGCAGTATCTGTGGAGGCAGAGTTTCAGTTTGGGGCCCTGCATTAGGACTGATCCGGACACTCTGCGTTCCTGTTGTCTGTCACGTTCATTCTCTGTCTAATTCTCACTCTGAGCTCTCTCTCTCTCTCTAGTCTCCACACTGTTCCAAAGATCAATGTTGGCCAGGAACCTATGTCTCATATTGTAGGAATGAACTGCAGATGCTGGTTTAAACCAAATATAGACACAAAATGCTGGAGTAACTCAGTGGGACAGGCAGCATCTCTGGGTAGAAGGAATATCCAGAGGATGCTGCCTATCCCGCTGAGTTACTCCAGCATTTGTGTCTATCTTCAACCTATATCCCATTTTGCTCTAAGCACATTATATCCCTCAGGGCAGGATAACCTGCCTTTCAAGTCTGTATCCGACTGGCCATTTCTACTGTGAGAGCAAAAATTGCTCAGGTTGTTCAACCAGTTGGGCCGTGTCCGTGGGGGAGGAAGACCAGAAGGCAGAGGAGTAAAATTAGGTTAACAAGCCCATTGAGTCCACTTATTGTTTGATGGCCTTTCATAGTCAGGGGTCATCAACCTGACCATTGATTCTATTTCTCACTCTGTGGAGGTTACACAAAAAAGCTAAGGAGAAACTCAGCGGGTGCAGCAGCATCTATGGAGCGAAGGAAATAGGCAACGTTTCGGGCCAAAACCCTTCATGAGAAGGATCGGGGGCGGGGGTGGGTGGGGACAAGAAAGGGAAAAGGAGGAGTAGCCAGAAGGCTGGGGGATGGGAGGAGACAGCAGGGGGGCTGAGGAAGGGGAGGAGACAGCAAGGACTAACAAAATTGGGAGAATTCGATGTTCATGCCCCCGGGGTGCAGACTCCCCAAACGGAATATGAGGTGTTGTTCCTCCAATTTCCGGTGCCTCGCTGCATCTTATGGAGGAGACCCAGGACAGAGAGGTCGGAGACGGAGTGGGAGGGGGAGTTGAAGTGCTGAGCCACCGGGAGGTCAGCTTGGTTATTGCGGACTTGGCGGAGGTGTTCGGCGAAACGATCGCCCAACCTCCGCTTGGTCTCACCGATATAGATCTGCTGACATCTAGAGCAACGGACGCAATAGATGAGGTTGGAGAAGATGCAGGTAAACCTCTGTCGCACCTGGAACGATTGCTTGGGTCCTTGAACGGAGTCGAGGGGGGAGGTAAAGGGACAAGTGTTGCATCTCTTGCGGTTGCAAGGGAAAGTGCCCGGGGAGGGGGTAGTACGAGAGGGAAGGGAAGAATTGACAAGGGAGTCATGGAGGGAGCGGTCTTTGCGGAAGGCAGATATGGGGGGAGATCACTGGAAGATGTGGCGAGTAGTTTCACGTTGGAGGTGGCAAAACTGACGGAGGATTACTTATTGAATGTGACGGCTGTTGGGGCAAAAGGTGAGGACTAGGGGGCCTCGGCCCCTGTTGCGAGTGCGGGGATGGGGGGAGAGAGCAGTGTTGCGGGGTATGGAAGAGACCCTGGTGCGAGCCTCATTTATGGTGGAGGAGGGGAACCCCCGTTCCCTGAATAGTGAGGACATTTCAGATGTCCTGGTGTGGAACGCCTCATCCGTGGAGCAGATGCGGCGTAGACGGAGGAATTGGGAGTAGGGGATGGAGTCCTTACAGGAAGCAGGGTGGGAAGAAGTGTAGTCCAGATAGCCATGGGAGTCAGTGGGTTTGTAGTGTATGTCGGTTAGAAGTCTATCACCTGCAATGGAGATAGTGAGGTCAAGGAATGGTAGGGAAGTGTCGGAAATGGTCCAGGTGTATTTGAGTGCCGGATGGAAGTTAGTGGTGAAGTGGATGAAGTCAGTCAGTTGTGTGCGGGTGCAGGAGGTGGCACCAAAGCAGTCGTCGATGTAGTGGAGGTAGAGGTCGGGGATGGGGCCCTGGTATGTATTGAACAAGGATTGCTCGACGTAACCTACAAATAGGCAGGCATAGCTGGGGCCCATGCGTGTGCCCATAGCTACGCCTTGTATTTGGAGGAAGTGGGAGGAGTCGAACGTGAAGTTATTGAGGGTAAGGACCAGCTCCGCTAGGCGGAGGAGAGTGTCAGTGGCTGGGTATGGGTTGCTTCTCTGGTCGAGGAAGAACCAGAGGGCTGTGAGACCATCGTGGTGGGGGATGGAGGTGTATAGTGATTGGACGTCCATGGTGAAGATGAGGGGGTGAGGGCCTAGAGAATTGAATGCGCGGAGACGACGGAGGACTCTGTGGACACTGCCTGACCCGCTGAGTGTTTCCAGAAAAAACCCACAAAGTGCTGGAGTAACTCAGCAAATCCGGAAAACATGTGGTGAATCTGTGGAATTCATTGCCACACACAGCTGTGGAGGCCAAATCAATGGATATTTTTAAGGTGGAGATTGACAAAATTCTTGATTAATAAGGGTATCGGGGGTTATGGGGCAAAGGCAGGAAAATGGGGTTGAGAGGAAAAGATAGATCAGCCATGATTGAATGGCGGAGTGGACTTGATGGGCCAAATGGCCTAATTCTGCTCCAAGAACATGAACATGGATGGGCAACGTTTCGAGTCAGGACTTTTCTTCAGACTGACTGTAGTGGGGGGAGGGGGAGGGCGGGAGGTGAAAGCTGGATGAGAGTGCTGCCAGTATTTCCTTATTTAGTTTGGTTTATTATTATTGTCACATGTAGCAAGATACACTGAAAATATAGATGCTGGTTTACCAAAAAAGACATTAAGTAGTGGTGTAACTCAGCGAGTCAGGCAACATCTCTGAAGAACATAAATAGGCAACATTTTGGACATGAAGAAGGGTGGTCCTTGATTATGGTGTTTGCATTTCAATGCATCTGCAGACTTGTACGTGGAGTTAGACCAGAATTTGGATAGGCGGGAGTGTACGGAAAGGATAGCAAGGGGTGAGAATGCATCCTTGCTAAGTTTAAACCATGCAATCAATCCATCTTTGTCAGCAACTTGGAATCCAACTGCATCTTATCTGGTACCCAGTTCTGCTGTGCTCTTGCTCCTAGCTGACCCTGGATTAAACTCCACATTGATCTTGAATGTGACAGACTTGGCAACCACTGGAGAGTGGATCTCATATTCACACACGGTTTCTGGTTGGGAGCACTGGGATTGTCTTTTTTGGCACAGGGTCCTTTACACACTTAGTAATGAAGCCTGAGAAGCTAGTAGTATATTCATTCAGGTTAGACAAAAATGCTGGAGAAACTCAGCGGGTGAGGCAGCATCTATGGAGCGAAGGAAATAGGCAACGCTTCGGGCCGAAACCCTTCTTCAGACAGTATATTCATTCAGGTTGGCTAAATTTAAGGAATATAGTCCAGTTCACTGTCTCAAAGCAGTCAAGTGGGATCTCATCTGTTTCCTCAGACCCACACTGAATGACTTTCTGTTCCCGATCCTGGTGGCATAATGAATTAATAAGTTTATTGGCCAAGTATGTACACATACAAGGAATTTGCCTTGGTGCTCCGCTCGCAAGGAACAACATGACATATTGTACAATTAAGAATAAAACATAAAACATTAAAACATTATGAATAAAACATTATAGTTTAAACATGTGAATGAAATAAAATACCAGAGCAGAACGAGGCTACAGACTTTTGGTTATTGAGTAGAGCTACTACTTGTGGAAAAAATCTGTTTTTATGTCTGGCTGTGACGGCTTTGACAGTCCGGAGTCGCCTTACAGAGGGAAGTGATTCAAAGAGTTTGTGGCCAGGGTGAGAGCGGTCAGAGGTGATCTTTCCTTGCAGTGTATAGTTCATCAATGGAGGGAACGTTGCAGCCAACAACAAACTTGAGAAGCTTGAAAGAGGAGTCTGTGGAGGTGCAGTCATTGATGTGGAGAGAGTAAAGGAGAGGGGAGAGTACGCAGCCAGGGTCTGCGCGTCCGAAATGTGTTTTCTCAACCTCACATGCTGCTTCCTGTCTTGTCAGGAAGTTGGTGATCCACTGACAGAGGGGTTCAGGCACAGTCAACTGGGAGAGTTTGGAGTGTAGTAGCTCTGGCACAATGGTGTTGAATGCAGAACTAAAATCAACAAACAAGGTCCTTGCATAGGTCCCTTGGCAGTCTAGGTGCTGGAGGATGAAGTGCAGGCCTCGGTTGACTGTGTCATCCACTGATCTATTGGCCTGGTATGCAAACTGCAGAGGGTCCAGCAGGGGGTTTGTGATATTTTTCAGCTGGGCCAGCACAAGTCTTTCAAGGGTCTTCATGACTACAGAGGTTAGTGCGACAGGTCTGTAGTCATTAAGACCAGTAATCCTTGTCTTTTTGGGTACAGGGACAATACTGGGGACTTTTAAGCAGGCAGGGACAGTACAGGTTTGCAGGGACTAGTTAATTGTGTCTGTGTAGACCTGTGCCCGTTGTTTAGCACAGAGCTTGAGGGTAGAGGGGGAAACATTGTCCGATCCTGGAGATTTCCGGCTTTTTTGCCTTCTGAATATCCTCTCGACCGCCGCGATTTCTATTGTTGCTGATGGAGAAGTGGCCAGGTTGTTGTGGACCAGGGCCCAGTCTTTGCAGACTGGAGTCCAGCTGTGAGTAGGTGTGAAGTGATGAGGGGGTGGAGAGGGTACCACGGTTATGTTTCTGTTTATCGAACCTGTAGTAGAACTTGGTCAGGTCATTGGTCAGGTGACGATTGTCCAAGGAACGGGGGAATTTTCCTCTTGTAGCTGGTGATTTCTTGCAAGCCCTTCCAAACTGACGAAAAGTCATTAGCTGAGAACTAAACTGGGAGCTAAGATCATGTGATAGGAGTAGAATTAGGCCATTAGGCCCATCGTCTACTCTGCCATTCAATCATGGCTGATCTACCTCTTCCTCCTAACCCTATTCTCCTGTCTTCTTGCAGCCCTCTGTGGCAATGAATTCCAGATTCACCACCTGGTAAGGATTGTTTCTAATTTCCACTAGATTTCTGCCTAGATATTTCTGACATCATGTTTTCTTTGGCTGAACAAACAAAGTGCTGGAGTAACTCAGAGGGTCGGGCAGCATCCGTGGAGGGAATGGACAGGCAACGTTTCAGGCTGGAACCATTCCTTAGACTCTGACACAAAACGTTGCCTGCCCATTCCCTCCACAGATGCTGCCTGACACACTGAGTTCTTGCAGCATCTGCAGTTCCTTGTGTCTTCATGGTCTCAGTCTCCACAGATGCTGCTGGGTTTGCCAGCATTCTCCTTTAATTCAAAGCTTCAACATGATGAAGTTCTGTCACACCTTATAAGCACTGTTTCTGTTTGTGTTCCTCTCCTTTGTTCCCAGTCCATTTGCACTCTTTCCCGATGAGCAGCTGAGATTAACGTTTTCTTCACTTTCTCAGTTGACACCCATTTATGTCATTTTCTATAGAGCCCTTCTTTGCAACTTAAAACATTTCTGTTCTCGAAAAGGTCCACATTTCTCACAAAAGGCCATCAATCCAATCTATTTCTCTCCCCACAGATGCTGCCTGATTGTACAAGTATTTCCAGCATTTTCTGTTTTCATTACAATATTCATCTCTCTAAATTTGCTTCCTCCCAAAAGGAAGGAAGTGATTAATGGGGGAAAAAATGGTACAAAGTGCTGGAGTAACTCAGCAGGTCAGACAGCATTCGTCAGAAGAGTCCTGACCTGAACCTTCACCTATCCTTGTTCTCCAGGGATGCTGCTTGACCTGCTGGGTTACTCCAGCACTCCGTGTCATTTGTTAAATTTGTAAACCAGCATTTGCCAGTTCCTTGATTCTACAAGTGATTAATGGAGTCACAAGAAATTGCAGATGCTGGAATCTTAAGCAAAAAAACAACCTGCTGGAGGAACTCAGCGAGTCAGGACCCTTCTTCAGGCTGAACCAAAACATTGCTTGTCTGTTCTCTGCACAGATGTGCCTGACTCCCTGAGTTACTCCAGCACTTAGTATTTTTTCTGCTCCAGGAAGTGATTCATGTGATTATTTGCACAGCCATTACTTTGGTGATATTCACCATTAAGCCAATGGAGCATGAGATAACTGCAACTCTGTTGGAGAGAGAGAGTACAAAGGGCAATTAAATATATCCCCATGCAGCCACTATGATCTTTAATCATAATGCGGTGACCTAGGTAAAAAGAACAGGGACAGCACAGTGGTGCAGCAGTAGATCTGCTGCCTCACAGTGCCAGAGACCCGGGTTCATTTATGACTACAGCTGCTGTCTGTGTGGAGTTTGTACATTTTGACTGTGCCCGCGTGGGTTTTCGGGTGATTCAGCTTCCACCTACATTCCAAAGACGTGCAGGTTTGTAGGTTAATTGGCTTCTGTAAATTGCCCCCTAGTGTGTAGGACATTGAACAAGTGCGCGGATGATCGATGGTCGGCGTGGACTTGGTGGGCCAAAGGGCCTGTTCCACTCTGGATCTCTAAACTAAACTAAAATAAACTAAACCAAACTAAACTAAGCATGTTCTGCTCACCCACCGCCTAACTGGTCAGTGATTGCCTTCTCAAATCGTTGCTAGTCAATGCACAATTTACCAGCAGCTTCCAGTTAACACCAATAATTCTACCAATTCTATTTGATCAGGAGATTATAGGAAATTCTAGAAGACCAAAGCAGCCAAAGGATATGAACTCAATAATAATTAGTGTCACCAAAAAATCATTGCCTGTTATATTGTTACAATTGAAGCTGGCTGTAACTTGCACAGTATAGACCCAAACATCCAAGGTCTGGGAAGATGTCCCAATCCCCAACCAAAACTACACTTCAAATATGCAGGAATTGTGGCAGATCACATGTGTTCAGTGACCATCGGGCTATTAAACACGGCAACAAATAAGCTCTGAATTACAATAGACTATTATTATTATTATTATTATTATTATTTCGCTATATTTGTTTATTTATTGAGTATGTGTGTATGTGTGTATATATATAGATATATATATATATACACATACACACTGAACTTTTTTCTCTCTCGTTTATGTACTATCTTTACATATTCTGTTGTGCTGCAGCAAGCAAGAATTTAATTGTCCTATCTGGAACATATGACAATAAAACACTCTTGACTCTTGAGTGTTTAAGAAGGAACTGCAGATGCTGGAAAATCGAAGGTACACAAAAAGTCTGGAGAAACTCAGCGGGTGCAGCAGCAAAGGAGCAGTTGGGATAGTGGATGACATCCACGTCTTTGGACAAGATGACTAAGTCCATGACCACAACATCCATGAGACAATGGAGAAAACCAGAAGGGCTGGAATAAAATTGAATGCTGAGAAGTGCACCGTTAAAGTATCAGAATGTCAATTCTTTGGTTTGAACCATACCACAGACGGAATAAAGCCAAGTGAGGATAAGGTTGAGGGTCATCGGTGAAATTAAGGCACCAACTCAACAAGAAAGAACTCCGAAACTTTCTAGGACTAATACAATACATGGGTTCCTTCACCCCAAACTTGCAGGCCACACATTCAACCTGAGATGTAAAAAGAGGAGAAAACAAAAATGCTGGAGAAACTCAGCGGGTGAGGGAGCATTTATGGCGCGAAGGAAATAGGTAACGTTTCGGGCTGAAAAAGAGGATGTTGATTTCTAATGGACTACCTCCCATGAACAAGATTTCAACAGACTCAAACAATTGATTGCAAATGAGGCCACAATAGAGGAAAGTCTGTCACTACAAGTAGATGCATCTCAGAGGGTGTAGGTACTACTTTACTTCAAGATGGTAGACTAATTGCATTTGCTTCAAAAGCTCTAACACCAGCCAAAACAAGATACGCCAATATCGAAAGGTGGGCCAAAGGGCCTGTTTCCGTGCTGTATCTCTAAATATAACTAAAACGAAACAAAAAACAGACATGCCAAAACATTGCCAGAACAGCTGAGAGGATAGCATGTTCGTGCCCAGGATCCTGTTCTGAAAATATGGACACCTGCAAAAGTTGTGGGAAGAGCTGAGACGCCCAGATCATACACCTTTGAGACGGAGACTGGGATGCAGTTAAGGAGAAACAGGGGGTCACATCTGACCAACATCTGGCCAGAAGAGTTTGCCATCCACACCCACCACACCTACAACCACATCAACAACATGGAGCACAACACCAACATCACCACAAAACACACAATCTGTAATGTCACCGGAAGTCTAGACAATGAATTAAAAGACAAAGAACATAAATTGTAATGACATAAATTCCAAATCTACAAGAACCAGAAAGAACATAAAACCACCAGAATGATACCGTGATCCAGATTAATGCAGAGCTAACAAAGCAAACCTGGATACACAGAATTGAACTAACAGAGCTGTTATGTCTTATTACTGTTATGTCTTACACTGATTGTTATAAATGTAAACATTTTTTTAAGGGGGAATGGTATATTGTTACAATTGAAACTGGGTTGTAACATGCAAATTAAATGCATGATGTAGTTAAGTCGTGTGATCTATATAGTGCAAACAGTTGCAGAATGAGAAGCCCATAGAGACCTGTACTATAAAAAGAGAACTACCACACAAAGTGCTGGCTCCACCCTTTATCTTGAAGATAGATCTCAAGGCCACACAAAGCACAACACAGTCTATTAATGTAATCTAGGTGGTATTGTTATTACAGACTAAGAATCAGTTTTGAAGACCATTATCCTGTGCTGCATGGTTCACAATGTTGAGCTGCATCCACAGAGGAAGCGGCTCAGAATCCAAATAATGTTCTAAGTGTGTGTTCTAAGTAGGTGTCATAAAAATGAGGAATTGACCGAGTGATTGAAAGATACAGCATGTAATCTGCCCTTCAACCCATCGAGTCCTGGTCGACCATCGTTCATTCATTTCACACTAGTTCTATGTTATGCCTCTTTCTCATTCGCTCCCTACAAACTACGGACAATATGCAGAGGCCAATTAAGCTGCAAACCCCACATATCTTTGGGATGTGGGAGGAAACTGGCTCACGAGGAGGAAACCCATGGCGTCACAGGGAGAACGTGCAAACTCCACACCGCATACAGTGATTCCAGAAGCATTCAGTATGGAAGTCCGACTCACCATATGTATATGATACACTTAACTGTGCTTACAATATCCATTTAACAAATGATCTTTACTACATATGCCATGGAAACTGGGTCAGAAAATCTCTACCCATTCTGACCTCTATTTCTTCTTCACGATCAATATTTTACTAGAGTTTCAAGTAGATGCATCTCAGAGGGTGTAGGTACTACTTTACTTCAAGATGGTAGACTAATTGCATTTGCTTCAAAAGCTCTAACACCAGCCAAAACAAGATACGCCAATAACGAAAGGTGGGCCGAAGGGCCTGTTTCCGTGCTGTATCTCTAAATATAACTAAAACGAAACAAAAAACAGACATGCCAAAATATTGCCAGAACAGCTGAGAGGATAGCATGTTCGTGCCCAGGATCCTGTTCTGAAAATATGGACACCTGCAAAAGTTGTGGGAAGAGCTGAGACTCCCAGATCATACACCTTTGAGACGGAGACTGGGATGCAGTTAAGGAGAAACAGGGGGTCACATCTGACCAACATCTGGCCAGAAGAGTTTGCCATCCACACCCACCACACCTACAACCACATCAACAACAACAACATGGAGCACAACACCAACATCACCACAAAACACACAATCTGTAATGTCACCAGAAGTCAAGACAAATGAATTAAAAGACAAAAAACATAAATTGTAATGACACAAATTCCAAATCTACAAGAACCAGAAAGACCATAAAACCACCAGAATGATACCGTGATCCAGATTAATGCAGAGCTAACAAAGCAAACCTGGATACACAGAATTGAACTAACAGAGCTGTTATGTCTTATTACTGTTATGTCTTACACTGATTGTTATAAATGTAAATTTTTTTTTAAGGGGGAATGGTATATTGTTACAATTGAAACTGGGTTGTAACATGCAAATTAAATGCATGATGTAGTTAAGTCGTGTGATCTATATAGTGCAAACAGTTGCAGAATGAGAAGCCCATAGAGACCTGTACTATTAAAAGAGAACTACCACACAAAGTGCTGGCTCCACCCTTTATCTTGAAGATAGATCTCAAGGCCACACAAAGCACAACACAGTCTATTAATGTAATCTAGGTGGTATTGTTATTACAGACCAAGAATCAGTTTTGAAGACCATTATCCTGTGCTGCATGGTTCACAATGTTGAGCTGCATCCACGGAGGAAGCGGCTCAGAATCCAAATAATGTTCTAAGTGTGTGTTCTAAGTAGGTGTCATAAAAATGAGGAACTGACCGAGTGATTGAAAGATACAGCATGTAATCTGCCCTTCAACCCATCGAGTCCTGGTCGACCATCGTTCATTCATTTCACACTAGTTCTATGTTATGCCTCTTTCTCATTCGCTCCCTACAAACTACGGACAATATGCAGAGGCCAATTAAGCTGCAAACCCCACATATCTTTGGGATGTGGGAGGAAACTGGCTCACGAGGAGGAAACCCATGGCATCACAGGGAGAACGTGCAAACTCCACACCGCATACAATGATTCCAGAAGCATTCAGTATGGAAGTCCGACTCACCATATGTATATGATACACTTAACTGTGCTTACAATATCCATTTAACAAATGATCTTTACTACATATGCCATGGAAACTGGGTCAGAAAATCTCTACCCATTCTGACCTCTATTTCCTTCTTCACGATCAATATTTTACTACAGAATCACTGTCGGCATGGATGAGATTTTTAAATTAGTTTAGAGATACAGCGCGGAAACAAGCTCTTCGGCCCACAGAGTCTGCACCGATCCCCACACACTAACTACCCTACACACACTACGGACAATTTTACATTTATACACGTATACCAAGCCAATTAACCCACAAACCCGTACATCTTTGGAGTGTGGGAGGAAAGCAAAGATCTCGGAGAAAACCCACGCAGGTCACAGGGAGAACGTACAAACTCCGTACAAACAGGATCGAACCCGAGTCACTGGCGTTACCGCTATGCCACTCGTGTGAGGTTCAAATGACAAATAAATGGTATTGTATTGTATGTGTGGAAAGGACCCTGTTCTGTGTTGTATGCTTCTGTGATAGTGTGCTATCTAATCACAAATATATACCTAAGTTGAGCTAATGTTTTAATTCAATCACTCGGTTGACAGGACAAACATTTTATTCCCCTGATTCCCATACTGACCTTTCTGTCCTGGGCCTCCTCTATTGTCAGACTGAGGCCACATGTAAATTGGAGGAACAGCACCTCATATTTCGCTTGGGCAGCTTACAACCCAATGGTATGAGTATTGATTTCTCTAATTGCAAGGTGAGCATCTCTACTGTTGATGTAGAAGTGTATGTCCAACCTGGTTGTAAAGTTTGATTGAAAGTATTTTGGAATCCTGGTGGTTTTGAACATCTTGGTGTCAGAAGAACTTTCTGAGTCAATCACATCTGGTACAATGTGGAATGGAGGCTAATTTCAATTCCTGCACTGCCTGATATATTTGTGTGAATGGGAGGTACGCACAAGTGCCCATTGAGTGAACCTTTTCTCTACTTGAGCGTTTAGTGAAAAGTGTTTTTATTGCATGCTACCCAGTCAGTGAAAATACTATATCTGATTACAATCAAACTGTCCACAGCATACAGATACAAGATAACGGGTTTAATGTTTGCTGCAAAATAATGTCTGATTAAAGACAGTTTGAAGATCTCCAATGGAGTAGATGGGAGGTCAGGACCGCTCTCCAGTTGGTGAGAGGATGGTTCAGTTGCCTGATCATAGCTGGAAAGAAACTGTCCCTGAATCTAGAGGTATGTGTTTTAGATATAGATATGCTAGATAGATATGCCATTTATTGTCACTATACATGTACAGTGAAACTGAAAGCTGCTCGTACTCAGTGCGTACATACAATTTAGCACAAAAAACAAGAAACAGAAAAAACAAAAAACAGAAGGGAGATGGGGGTAAGACTGGTCCTTGATTATGTTGGTGGCCTTGCCAAGGCTCACCTAAGGGTTTGCAGACTGCCCGTGCCAGCTGCCTGCCCCTTTTCCGTGGTTCCATCCGCGCCCGGGGGGTGGTAGAGAGGGACTACTCGCTGTCCGCTGGGCACCGCGTGTGGTTGAATGCATCCTTGACAAGGATTGTAACAGAGTTGTATAGTAGTTAATTTGTTTGTTTTGTATTGTGGTGGTGGGTTCTGTTTTGTTTTATTGTATTGTAAATATTATTTTTAATAATCAAACAATTTTTTTGATTAAATAAAAGTGTTTACAGCTGTAGAGTGGTAACGTCTCTCTGTTGTAATTTTCATAGCATACTAAGTAAACACTTGGCTTTGTCCGTTTAATGTTGCTTCAGAGGATTACATGACCCCTCTTTGCCATTCACTCAGTTTGTATAGTTATTCCAGAGGATTAGTGTGTCTCCATTTTCATTGATTAACAAAATTAACTCCTAGACTTGAAACTATCTAAAACATCAGGAAAAAGCAGCAATAATTTCTGCCCCCTGATATTTAACAGGGAACAATGTCTGAATAGAACAGGGAGATTAATTTTGAGGCTATAATATGTTCTAAGAAATATGTTGTGGGAGATGTACAAATTAATTACAATTAAATTAAGAGCAAACTAGACACACTAATCACGTCAAATGTCAATGGTTAATCCTCAAGTGTTGTCTAAAACCTGGGAATGGCCTTATTCTAAACCTTCATGTATCTTCTCTGTGTTTAATTTTGTGCATGTTCCACACATGGAACCTTTCGTGATCAAATCACATCAGATTTCTCACCATCTGCTATCAACAGTTCTTTCTTTCCCTACTTTTGCTCTGGTTTAACACATGTAAACACACATCCACAAAAATCACTAGCTTCACACACACACACACACACACACACACACACACACACACACACACACACACACACACACACTTCTACAGCAAAGCTTAAAACCTGGAAGTTAGAGGAAAAATGTATTGACACAAAGAACTGCAGATGCTGGCTTACAAAAAAAGACACAAAGTGCTGGAGTAACTCAGCGGGTCAGGCTGCATCTCTGGAGAAGATGGATAGATGTTATTTTGGGTTGGTATCCGTTTTCTTAGAGAAGAAATTTGATTGTTCTGGCCCATGAGACCTTTAGTAGCAGCAAAAGCAGTATGTCATAACCCTAAAATAATTCATCACCATCTTCTCGAGGACCTGTTAATGTCATCCACAATGCCATATGTTAAGCAGATGTCAGAAAGAGTAGCATGATCTAATCTTGGTAATTTTTCAGCCTCTGCACCCATCTTACACCCTTTACATAGCGAACAAGAAGCTATTTCTAACCTATGCGCTTATCAAGTTTTGTGTACAGCCTGGCATGGTGCCAGGGCCTATGGAGTAGAGAAGCACTCTGAACTAATCTTCATCGGCAATCACTGAGGAGGAATGCATAGCTTTAGCTGCAAGATTATATCTAAGGAATTACAATTTACGCAAATGACTGCCAGTCTTGGAGAGGTACAAAGAACTGCAGATGCTGGAATCTTGAGTAAAACACAAAGTGCTGGAGGGACTCAACAGGTCCGGCAACATCAGTGGAGGGAATAGACAGATTCTCCGTTTCTGTTTGGGTCCCTTCTTCAGATTGATTGGAGTAGGGGGAAGAAAACTAGAAAAGAGAGGTGAGGATGGGACAAAGCCAGGCAAGTGATAGGTATTCAGTATTCCGTATTTACTTTAATGTCATTTTAACTCAGTACTTACATACGCAGATGAAACGAAAAAATAAAAACAGAATAAATACATATAGCTTAAATTTTTTTTTAAATTACCATATCTAAAAATAGGCCTAAATATTGAAATAAAAACAGACATTCAGACCGAACAGTGGCTTTACTTTGCCAGGTGCCAAGTTGTCAAAGTATGGGCGAGGTTAGATATGTTGGTGTATGATATATGGGGAGGGGATACAGTCCGTTGACCAGTCTTATTGCCTGTGGGAAGAAGCTGTGTAGCATCCTTTTGGTTTTGCAGCTGATGCTCCTGTACCTCTTCCCAGATGGCAGAATGGAGAAGATGTGGTGTGATGGATGGTGGGGGTCCTTGATAATGGAGATGGCTCTGCTGATGCTCCGCTTCTTATAGATCTCCAACAGGAAAGGGAGTGGGGCACCAATGATCCTGCTGGCTGTCTTCACTATCCTGTTGAGTTGGTTTTGTTCATAAGCCTTGCAGCTCCCAAACCAGGAAGTGATGCCGTAGGTCAATATACTCTCGATGGTGCCCCTGTAGAAGGTCCTTAGATGAACAGTAGGGAGACCTGCTTTCCTTAGTCTCCGGAGAGGGTGGAGCCGCTGCTGAGCTCTTTTTATCACTGCTTTGGTGGGTGTTGGTCGTAGAGGTCAGGTGAGTACAGGTGAATACAGATTGGGGGGGTTGACTGGCAAATGGGAGGAGTAAGTGACAGGCTACAGGTGACAAGGAGACAAAATGGTGTCAAATAGAATTAGGCAGCTTTCCTATGCTCATCTAATATTCCTTCTACAAATATGCTATCAAAAGCACAGATTGGTTGGTCTTATATTTGTTGTTTATGCGGTTGTTTTCCTATGTAACAACTGTTTCGGATGGAGAATCAAGAAACCACAGATGCTGGTTTACAAATAAAACCACAAACTGCTGGAGTAACTCAGCAGGTCAGGCAGCATGTCTGGAGGACATGGATAGTTTCGGGTCGGGACCCTTCTTCAGACTATTGTGCGGGGGGGGTGGGGGGGGGGGGGGGGGGGGGGGGGGGGGGGGGGGGGGGGAGGCTGGGGAAGTGGGGTGGGAGGATGGAACAAAGCCACAAGTGATGGGTAAATACAAGTGAGGGGTGGGGGGTTACTGGCAGATGGGTGGACAAAAGCTAGAGATGAAAAGGAGACAAAAGGATGTAAAATAAGGAGAGAAGTGAAACGTGAAGCCAGAGGAATTGATAGAGGTGGAAGAGGATGAGGGAAAGGGACTCTTTCAGAGGTTCAAAAATAATTTAACAGCTGTAATATACGTTGGCATCAGGCATTCATAATTCCAAACACTTCAAGAAAATCAATTCCTACTCTTGTCATCAACAACAGAGAGAATAATGCCAGAGAACCATCACCATACAAATCATTCCCTCAATATCCTCACGAATGTCACAGTGCACATTACTGAAATTTTTATGATTTTTCTATTATCGATTTCATTTTCTCTACCCTGCTGCAGTAAATTTTATCAGTTTAAGTTTGTCTCAAGGCCTTCTCAGTGATGACGTCTTTAACAATTTACAAGCGTTGCTATATATAGATGGGAATTTGACATTACAATCAATCAACCGTGACCACGTTAAATAACACGGCTGGCTTGAGAGACTGGGCGACCTATCCTTGCTCCTAAATCACATGTTTGTGTAGTCAATAAATCCCACTATGCCCATTAAAGGTGCGGGTTTTATAAAAATGTATTTCCCCAGCTCAACAATATGCTGTTTCTGTCTTCGTCCACAATGCAAAATATGCAATTTCTTAATGTATCTTTGCAATTCTTTGTACTGTTTGATGTGTATATGGACCTGTGTCTGAAATAAAGCTTTAATAATAATAATGCACTATCGACGTCCTTTCCCATTTAATATTCTGCATTAATAGGTGTTCCACGTAATTTAGCAGTGTCTATATGTCTGAAGTGTTGCTTTATACTGCACTGGAGCCAAGTGCTGTGATCTACGCTAGCATCACTTTTGATATCCTCTCAGTATCAGATAACATCTGGTTTCTGTTTGGCTTTTGCTTCACAACACAGTTTACATTAGAAAAACTTGGATCCAGGCCACATGTCACCATTCTTTGAGCTACTGTATTATTGCATCACAAATGATATTGCAACGGAATGATTAAACCATTAAAATTATACGGAACTTTTACTTATTTCCTTTCCCTGAATTGATGTATTTTTGATCAGTCTATTAGCAAGGCAGCTGGATGGTTTACAAATGTGTATAGTGCATTGGCAGTATTTCAATGTAGAATTATTTATTTATTTGGTGAACGTAAACACTACAGAGCTAACCTTCTATAAATCAATCTGTATGGATCATTAATTCTGTTTTAGATTCAGTGCCACTGATGACATCTGAGTAAGAATTTTACAGATTAACAAAGTTAATTCATTTTGCTATATGTGGCATAAGTAAGTTCTTACACTAATATACATTCTGCTGATTGATTTCCGACAAGCTGTTCTATTTACTTGAAGCCTTGAATTATTTAGTTTCGTTTAAAGATAGTTTATAGATACAGCATTAAACAGGCTTTTCGGCCCACCGAGTCCACGCCGACCACCAATCACCCATTCACGCAAGTTCTATGTTATCCCACATTTGCATCCACACCCTAAGCACTTAGGGACAATTAACATACAAACCCGCACGTCTTTGGGATGTGGGAAGAAACCGGAGCACCCAGAGGAAACCCACGCTGTGACTGGGAGAACATGCAAACTCACACAGACAGCACCCGAGGTCAGAATCAAATCTGGGTCTCTGGCGCTGGGTAGCAGCAACTCTACCAGCTGCGCTACTGTACTGCCCACTTGAAGTGAAGTTTCATAGGCAATCTCAAGTACTTTAGCGAGAATCTGGGCGTAGTTGATGGGAATATGGGGAGAATGAATGAGATGAGTGTAGGATTATTGTACAGTGCATTCAGAAAGTATTCAGACCACTGCACTATTTCCACATTTTGTTACGTTACAGCCTTATTTTAAAATGGATTAAATTCATTTTTTTATCATCAGTCTACACACAATACCCCAGAATGAAGAAGCGAAAACAGGTGTTTAGAAATTTTTGCAAAGTAATTAAAAATAAATAACTGAAATATCACATTTACATAAGTATTCAGATCCTTTGCTATGACACTCAAAATTGAGATTAGGTTCATCCTGTTTCCATTGATTATCCTTGAGATGTTTCTACAACATGATTAGAGTCCACCAGTGGTAAATTAAATTGATTGGACATGATTTGGAAAGGCACACACCTGTCTATATAAGGTCCCACAGTTGTCAGAGCAAAAACCAAGCCATGAAGACGAAGGAATTGTCCATAGACCTCCGAGACAGGATTGTGTCGAGACACAGATCTGGGGAAGGGTATAAAACAATTTCTGCAGCATTGCAGGTCCCGAAGAGCACAGTGGCCTGTCAATGGAAGAACTTTGAACCACCAGGACTCTTCATAGAAGACCTCAAACGAGCAACAGGAGGGTCTTGATGTCGATAACAGAGCTCCAGAGTTCCTCTGTGGGAAGGAGAACCTTCCAGAAGGACAACTATTCTGCAGCACTCCACCAGGTCAGGCCTTTATGGTAAGTGGCCAGGAAGCCTCAAAAGGCCGTCACTTCTTAAATGGAAGACTTTGATGAACCAAGATTGTCCTCTTTGACCTGAATACCAACCAGGGACTGCTGGCCAATACCATACCTACAGTGAAACATGGTGGTGGCAGCATCATGCTGTGGGGATGTTTTGCAGCGGCAGGGAACTGGGAGACTTGATCAGGGAGCAAAGTACAGAGACAGAGCTCCAGAGTGGTCCTCGACCCTAACCTTCCAACAGGACAACGACCCAAGACAGACCAAGACAACGCAAGTGGCATTGTGGCAAGTCTGTGAATGTCCTTGAGTGGCCCAGCCAGAGCCCGGACTTGGAACCCGATTGAATATCTCTGGAGGGACCTGAAAATAGCTGTGCATCGACGCTCCCCATCCAACCTGACAGAGCTTGAGAAGATCTGCAGAATGAGAGAAGAATGAGAGAAATTACCCAAATACAGGTGTACCAAGCCTGTAGCGTCATACCCAAGAAGACTTGAGGCTGTAATCGCTGCCAAACGTGCCTCAACAATGTACTGAGTAAAGGGCCTGAATACTTATGTAAATGTGATATTTCAGTTATTTATTTTACATTACTTTGCAAAAATTTCTAAACACCTGTTTTAGCTTGTTTTATTATGGGGTATTGTGTTTAGATTGATGATTTTTAAAAAATGAATTTAATCCATTTTTGAATAAGTCTGTAACGTAACAAAATGTGGAAAAAGTGAAGGGGTCTGAATATTTACTGAATGCACTGTAGATTGTGCTTGATGGTCAAAGTGGATTCAGTGGATGACTGTTCCCATGCTCTGCGACTCCGTGACTGGGCAAATTTGTCAAATAAAATGTTGTGAGAAACAAGCCAAAGAGTGTTAATGGGTGGAAAGATGTGAGGAAGACCCGCCAACAAAATGATATCCTGTTTTGAAACACCAATTGCTTCATCAAAAAATGCCTGTAAGTGACCGAAACCTGGGATCGCTTCCTGTAACATTTACTCTGCTTCTCCCTTGAAACGCTGGCCATTTGAAACATTTTCTGTTTTATTTCTATCTGTTGAAGAATAGACTACACAGCTGGAGGAACTGCCATTCAGTTGAGAAGTTAAGAAGCCATCCTTGCTATCTCATTCCCCACTGAATGGAAAGACAGCCCTCATGCTGTCAACCCAAGATCAACAAAAGCAAGACACAAAAGACTGGAGTAACTCAGTGGGTCAGGCAGCATCCCTGGAGAATATAGATGGTGATGTTTTGGGTTGGAATGCTTCTCCAGACAGGTTGTAGGGAGGGGGATAGAAAAAAAGAAGAGATGAGGTGCAGGACACGTGTGGCAGGTAATAGGTGAACACTGGCGATTGTGTTTTCGATAACCAGATGGTTAGACAAAGGCCAGAATGAAAGAAAAGGTGTGAAACAAAAGGATTGACCCCCCCCTTTCCTGGGTTCACCTAATATCTGCTACACTTTGTAGACACAAAATGTTGGAGTAACTCAGCAGGACCGGCAGCGTCTCTGGAGAGAAGAAATGGGTGATGTTTCGGGTCAATACCCTTCTTCAGACTGATGTCAGGGGGAAGGGAGATAGATAAGGAAGTGTGAAGGTGTGACTGTAGGGCAAAGGGTATTGAGATCAAGGAAAATGTAGAATAGATCATTGTTAGCCGGGAGAATGTAACAACAAAGCAAACAGAGATAAAATGTAATCAGGTTAGAGAAGTTAATGTTCATACCGCTGGGGTGTAAGCTGCCCAAGCGAAATGTGAGGTGCTGTTTCTCCAATTTGCGCTGGGCCTCACTGTGACAATGGAGGAAGCCCAGGACAGAAAGGTCAGTGTGGAAATGGGAGGGCCTGCTTTTCTTTTAGCTTTCTTCTTCCCCCCTCCCCCCACACACACACAATCAGTCAGAAGGGTCCCGACCTGCAATGTCACCTATCCAGGTTCTCCAGAGATGCTGCCTGACCCACACTGCTGAGTTACTCCAGCACTTAGTATCAACTAATATAATATGATACGATAGAACTTTATTTATCCCAATAGGGAAATTGGTCTGTCAACAGTCATAAAACACAACAAGATACATGGAAAATGAAATTAAAGTTGAAGTGAAAAGTCCAGGATTGGGATGTGCAAAGATTGGGGAGGGGTGGGGAAAGGGGAGTCTGTCTACCCCACGATAGAAGGTTGGAGGAATTGTACAGTTTGATAGCCATAGGGAAAAAGGATCTCCTGTGGCATTCTAAGGTAGACACACAAAGCTGGAGTAACTCAGCAGGACAGGCAGCATCTCTGGAGAGAACGAACAGGCGACGCTTTGGGTCGAGACCCTACTTCAGACTCCTGTGGCATTCTGTTCTGCATCTTGGTGGAACCAGTCAGTTGCTGAAGATTTGTTATATATAATCTCATCATATATATAACCGTAATAATGAATAGGATTATACAATATTACAAAACAAAAGCAATCCTGAAAACTGGAAGGCCCCTTACCCTGTACCCAATCAGCGTTGCAATGCTACATAGATACATAAACAAAGGTGCAGAAGTAGGCCATTCGGCCCTTCAAGCCAGCACCGCCATTCAATGTGATCATGTCTGATCATCCACAATCAGTACCCCGTTCCTGCCTTCTCCCCATACCCCTTGATTCCGTTAGCCCTAAGAGTTCTGTCTAACTCTCTTTTGAATGCATCCAGTGAATCGGTCTCCACTGCCTTCTGAGGCAGAGAATTCCACAAACTCACAACTCTCTGTGTGAAAAAAGATTATCCTCATCTAAATTTTAAATGGCCTACTCCTTATTCTTAAACTGTGGCCCCTGGTTCTGGACTCCCCCAATATCGGGAACATGTTTCCTGCATCTTGCGTGTCCAATTCCTTAATAATTTAATGTTTATATAAGATCCCCTCTCATCCTTCTAAATTCCAGTGAATACAAGCCCAGTTGCTCATTTCCCTTCATTCGCATGACATTCCCGCCATCCCAGAAATGATCCTCGTGAACCTACGCTGCACTCCCTCAATAGCAAGAATGTCCTTCCTCAAAAGTTTCACCAGGGCCCAGTACAACTGCAGAAGGACCTCTTTGCTCCTATACTCAACTGCTCTCGTTATGAAGGCCAACATACCATTAGCTTTCTTCACTACCTGCTGTACCTGCATGCTTACTTTCAGTGACTTATGTACCAGGACATCCAGGTCTCGTTGTACTTCCTCTTTTCCTAACCTGACACCATTCAGATAATAATCTGCCTTCTCGTTCATGCCTCCAAAGTGGATAACCTCACATTTATCCACATTATATTGCATCTACCCACTCACCCTACCTGTCCAAGTCACTCTGCATCCTCATAGCATCCTCTTCACAGTTCACACTGCTACCCAGCTTTGTGTCATCTACAAATTTGCTAACGTTACTTTTGATTCCTTCATCTAAATCATTAATATATATTGTAAATAGCTGCGGTCCCCGCACTGAGCCTTGCGACACCCCACTAGTCACTACCTGCCATTCTGAAAGTGACCCGTTAACCCTACTCTTTGTTTCCTGTCTGCCAACCAATTTTTTATCCATGTCAATACCCTACCCCCAATACCATGTGCTCTAATTTTGCCCACTAATCTCCTGTGTGGGAACTTATCAAATGCTTTCTGAAAGTCCGGCAAACACCCACCAGCCCGGCAAACACTTGCCAGCTCTGGCTCCCTGTCCGCATCTGACCCCGCCGCTGCTCCTTTCCATCCCTCCCTCAGCCCAGTCTCTCCAACACCCGCGGCCCATGCAGTTGTTATGCGTTTTTAAATTTTTGTTGATCAGAGAATTTCTCTCGACAGAGCTGAAGAAATTTGTGATCAGCGTAAGAGCGTGAGAATTTGGCCAAATGCCTGATTCTCACGCTCAATGCGTGTGAGTTGGCAGCCCTTATATTGCCAGATGAACTCCTGAATCTATATTGAATATTGCCATGAGATCTTATTCACTGGAGACACAAGAGACTGCAGATGTTAGCATCTTGAGCAAAACTTATACTATAGATCTTTATAGTTTGTTTACATGTCACTTCTAATTCAAAACATTGAGCTTAAGAACCATTCCCGAAGGCCTGGTGTGAAAAGTTCAAGCTGAAGCTTCTTTCTGTCTAAATTGTCTTATATTTTAGGCAACGCATTCTAATCATGTTAAGTAATTTGATTAATAATCGAGTCATACAGCACAAGACCCTTCGGCCCAACACGTCCATGCTGACTAAGATGCCCCATCTAAGCTAGTCACATTTGCCCACGTTTGGCCCATATATCTCAATCTTTCCTTTCTATGTACATGTGCAAATGCCTTTTAACTGTTGACAGGATACACAAGGAACAGCAAATGCTAGAATCTTGGTAAAACATAAAGATAGATAGATAGATAGATAGATATAATTTAATTGCCACACAACCAAGGTCGGTGGAATTTGGGTTGCCAGCAGCGGTACAGTAATAAAGAACACACAACTACAATAAAAAATTTACACAAACACCCACCACAGCATTCATCACTGTGGTGGAAGGCACAGAACTTGGCCAGTCCTCCTCCATTTTCCATGCTAGGTCAAGTCAAGTCAAGTCAAGTTTATTTGTCACATACACATACGAGATGTGCAGTGAAATGAAAGTGGCAATGCTCGTGGACTTTTGTGCAAAAAGACAAACAACCAAACAAACTATAAACACAATCATAAACACACATATTCTTTTACATAATAAATAATGGAAGGAAAAACGTTCAGTAGAGTTAGTCCCTGGTGAGATAGGCGTTTACAGACCGAATGGCCTCTGGGAAGAAACTCCTTCTCAACCTCTCCGTTCTCACCGCATGGCAACGGAGGCGTTTGCCTGACCGTAGCAGCTGGAACAGTCTGTTGCAGGGGTGGAAGGGGTCTCTCATGATATTGTTGGCTCTGGAGTTGTACCTCCTGATGTATAGTTCCTGCAGGGGAGCAAGTGAAGTTCCCACAGTGCGTTCGGCCGAACGCACATCTCTGGAAGGGATGGATAGGTGACTTTTCAGGTTGGGACCCTCAGACTTTTAAATGTTGTCTTTGAACTACTTCCTCTGGCAGCTCATTACTTGTGTAAAAAAAGGTTTCTCCTCAGGTTCCCATTAAATCTTCCCCCCCCCTCATCCCCCTCATTTTAAACCTATGCTCTATATTTTTTGATTACCCTATCCTGGCAAAAAAAAACTGTAGGTTCAATATTAGAAGATTTTAATTTAGGAATCCTGTGTATGATGGTCTGTGGTTAGTTCCACGGTTGACAAATATTAAACTCAACCATTCTGCTTAAAAATAATTCACTGAAGCTATATTTCTTGCATTTAAATCAATTCTTCCTTACTAAAATATCAACTTCTCCACAACTTTGTATGCATGTTTTAGTCAGAGTTTGGTCTTTCTCACCTTTGTTCAATCCCTCTATCTTGTTAGTTCGAATCTGCTACTGGAATGTAAATTCATTCCCTTTCTCACACATTTACTAATCCATCCTTACTTAATTTCCACCTCCCACATGCTGTGAAACTATCATGACAGTGAGAAATCCATAAAACTGGAATGAAGGAACTACCCCATGGATAGAGATGATATCGGATTTTCTGTTATAGTATAAATAACACCATTTAAAGCTCATTTAAAGCTTCTCTCTTTCACTTTCAAAATTGCTTAGACAAGTTAAAAAGTAGTTAAACTAGATGTCCGAAGGTACACAAAATTGCTGGAGAAACTCAGCGGATGCAGCAGCATCTATGGAGCGAAGAAAATAGGCGACGTTTCGGGCCGAAACCCTTCTTCAGACTGATGGGGGGTGGGAGGGGAGAAGGAAGGAAAAAGGGGAGGAGGAGGAGCCCGAGGGCGGGGGGATGGGAGGAGACAGCTCGAGGGTTAAGGAAGGGGAGGAGACAGCAAGGGCTAGCAAAATTGGGAGAACCATCAGGATGCAAGCTGCCCAGGCAGAATATGAGGTGCTGTTCCTCCAATTTCCGGTGTTGCTCACTCTGGCAATGGAGGAGACCCAGGACAGAGAAGTCGGAATGGGAGGGGGAGTTGAAGTGCTGAGCCACCGGGAGTTCAGGTAGGTTATTGCGGACTGAGCGGAGGTGTTCGGCGAAACGATCGCCCAACCGCCGCTTAGTCTCCCCAATGTAAATCAGCTGACATCTAGAGCAGCGGATGCAGTAGATGAGGTTGGAGGAGATACAGGTGAACCTTTGTCGCACCTGGAACGACTGCTTGGGACCTTGAATGGAGTCGAGGGGGGAGGTGAAGGGACAGGTGTTGCATTTCTTGCGGTTGCAACGGAAAGTGCCCGGGGAGGGGGTGGTACGGGAGGGATGGGAAGAATTGACAAGGGAGTTGCGGAGGGAGCGGTCTTTGCGGAAGGCAGACATGGGGGGACATGGGAAGATGTGGCGAGTGGTGGGGTCACGTTGGAGGTGGCGGAAATGGCGAAGGATTGTGTGTTGTATTTGCCGGCTAGTGGGGTGAAAGGTGAGGACCAGGGGGACTCTGCCCTTGTTGCGAGTGTGGGGATGGGGAGAGAGAGCAGTGTTGCGGGGTATGGATGAGACCCTGGTGCGATAACTTGTAAACTAGATGTCCCTTCATTTCAGTATATGTTTCTCACATATAGTTTAGTGTAGAGATACCTCATGGAAAGAGGCCTATCAAGTCCACACCAACCTTCGATCACCCGTTCACACTAGTTCTATGTTATCTCACTTTCCCATCCACATTAGAGGTCATTTAAAGAGGCCAATTAACCTATAAACCCACACGGCTCCAGGATGTGGGAAGAAACCAGTCACAGGAAGAACATGGAAATTCCACACTGACAGCAGCTGAGGTCAGGATCAAACCTGAGTCTCTGGAACCGCGAGGCAGCAGCTCTACAAGCTGTGCCACCCATAATTTCTCACATGTAAAAAATGAATAAAAATTAATTAAACAGGATGATTTCCAAGTTCAACAGTTGTGTGTACCTGCCCTGGATTTCCAGCTCATTTTGCTTCATGTCTTACGTTAAAATAAATAACGTTGTATCTTGTAACTTGTATCTTGTAAAAGACAGATGGTTCACAGAGAATTTGAATGAATGTTCTCTGGTCATTCAAATGTACTTTTAATTTTAATTTCCAGGCAGAATTGGCTTTAGCATTGTGTTAATAATGAACTAATGGAGACACAAGAGTCTGAAGAAGAGCCCCGACATGAAACTCCCTGTCCATGGCAGAGCACTGAGGAGGTGACAGAGAGAGGAATAGAGGCATTGCATCATCACTCCCCTTCCTATAGGGTGATTTCACTAAAGGTCACTGGAGCGTAGATCCGCACCCACGTGACCAAAATTCTCAAGTGGAGGACACTCGAGGGTTCCGGTACATGTTAGTGGATGGGAAAAAATGCATTTTCCCACCCGTTAAAAACATAGAAAACGGCCAGGTTGTGAGCTGCAATTTACTGTGCCAGTCGGGGTGACCGTGAGGCACAGCTACCTAGATTTACAGGAAAAAAAAAAGATAGCAAGTAAGGTAAATTCAAGAGGGAACTGAAGGTGTCAAACCGGCGGAAGTGAACAGCCGACATTTGCCGTGGATATTTACAGGTCCAAAATATCGGGAATTATCACATTTGCTCGCTGAATTTCATCAAAAGTAAGTTAATAATGCCTTACTTTTGATGAAATTCAGCGAGCAAACGCGATAATTCCCGATATTTTGGACCTTTAAATATCCACGGCAAATGTCGGCTGTTCACTTCCGCCGGATTGGCACCTTCAGTTCCCTCTTGAATTTACCTTACTTGCTTTTTTTCCCCCTGTAAATCTAGGTAGCTGTGCCTCACGGTCACCCCGACTGGCACAGTAAATTGCAGCTCACAACCTCGCCATTTTCTATGTTTTTAACGGGTGGGAAAATGCGTTTTTTCCCATCCATTAACATGTACTGAACCCTTGAGTGTCCTCCACTTGAGAATTTTGGTCACGTGGGTGCGGATCTACGCTCCAGTGACCTTTAGTGAAATCACCCTATACAGCGTAAGCAAGTTATACGTTGACATTCAGTACAGACTCCGCAACCTCCACAGATGCTGCCTGACCTGCTGAGTTGTGTTTCACTCAAGTCCAGCGTCTGCAGCCTCTTGTGTCTCCTTCTCAAATATTTATCTCAATACTGGGCTGATGAGAAAGCATAAGGGAAACTAATGTGCAATTAATAAAATTATCAATAAGAGCAGGAATTTGGCACCAGATACTCTCAAGTCTATTTATTTTCCTTTCTGTTCCGAATCCTCAACACTCTTCTCTGTCAATTTAGGGTTTTTTTTTAACGGGCGGATGAAGCGAAGCAGTGGCGGAGTCAGAGGTATTGACCAAAGATCGTAGAGGGATAGATGGGTGATGTTTTGGGTTGGAATGCTTCTCCAGACAGGTTGTAGGGAGGGGGATAGAAAAAAAGAAGAGATGAGGTGCAGGACACGTGTGGCAGGTAATAGGTGAACACTGGCGATTGTGTTTTTGATAACCAGGTGTTAGACAAAGGCCAGAATGAAAGAAAAGGTGTGAAACAAAAGGATTGACCCCCCCCCCCCCCTTTCCTGGGTTCAGCTAATATCTGCTACACTTTGTAGATACAAAATGTTGGAGTAACTCAGCAGGACCGGCAGCATCTCTGGAGAGAAGAAATGTGTGATGTTTCGGGTCAATACCCTTCTTCAGACTGACGTCTGGGGGAAGGGAGATAGATAAGGAAGTGTGAAGATGTGAATGTAGGGCAAAGGGTATTGAGATCAAGGAAAATGTAGAATAGATCATTGTTAGCCGGGAGAATGTAACAACAAAGCAAACAGAGATAAAATGTAATCAGGTTAGGGAAGTTAATGTTCATACCGCTGGGGTGTAAGCTGCCCAAGCGAAATGTGAGGTGCTGTTTCTCCAATTTGCGCTGGGCCTCACTCTGACAATGGAGGAAGCCCAGGACAGAAAGGTCAGTGTGGAAATGGGAGGGCCTGCTTTTCTTTTAGCTTTCTTCTCCCCCCCCCCCCCCTACACAATCAGTCAGAAGGGTCCCGACCTGCAATGTCACCTATCCAGGTTCTCCAGAGATGCTGCCTGACCCACACTGCTGAGTTACTCCAGCACTTAGTATCAGCTAATATGATATGATACGATATAACTTTATTTATCCCAATATGGAAATTGGTCTGTCAACAGTCATAAAACACAACAAGATACATGGAAAATGAAATTAAAGTTACGAGTGAAAAGTCCAGGATTGGGATGTGCAAAGATTGGGGAGGGGTGGGGAAAGGGGAGTCTGTCTACCCCACGATAGAAGGTTGGAGGAATTGCACAGTTTGATAGCCATAGGGAAAAAGGATCTCCTGTGGCGTTCTAAGGTAGACACACAAAGCTGGAGTAACTCAGCAGGACAGGCAGTATCTCTGGAGAGAACGAACAGGCGCCGCTTTGGGTCGAGACCCTACTTCAGACTCCTGTGGCATTCTGTTCTGCATCTTGGTGGAACCAGTCAGTTGCTGAAGGTTTGTTATATATAATCTCACCATATATATATAACCGTAATAATGAACAGGATTATACAATATTACAAATTTACATGGTAAAGCAATCCTGAAAACTGGAAGGCCCCTTACCCTGTACCCAATCAGCGTTGCAATGCTACATAGATACATAAACAAAGGTGCAGAAGTAGGCCATTCGGCCCTTCAAGCCAGCACCGCCATTCAATGTGATCATGTCTGATCATCCACAATCAGTACCCCGTTCCTGCCTTCTCCCTATACCCCTTGATTCCGTTAGCCATAAGAGCTCTGTCTAACTCTCTTTTGAATGCATCCAGTGAATCGGTCTCCACTGCCTTCTGAGGCAGAGAATTCCACAAATTCACACTCTCTGTGTGAAAAAAGATTATCCTCATCTCAATTCTAAATGGCCTACTCCTTATTCTTAAACTGTGGCCCCTGGTTCTGGACTCCCCCAATATCGGGAACATGTTTCCTGCATCTTGCGTGTCCAATTCCTTAATAATTTAATGTTTATATAGGATCCCTCTCATCCTTCTAAATTCCAGTGAATACAAGCCCAGTTGCTCAATTCCCTTCATTCGCATGACATTCCCGCCATCCCAGAAATTAACCTCGTGAACCTACGCTGCACTCCCTCAATAGCAAGAATGTCCTTCCTCAAAAGTTTCACCAGGGCCCTGTACAACTGCAGAAGGACCTCTTTGCTCCTATACTCAACTGTTCTCGTTATGAAGGCCAACATACCATTAGCTTTCTTCACTACCTGCTGTACCTGCATGCTTACTTTCAGTGACTTATGTATCAGGACATCCAGGTCTCGTTGTACTTCCCCTTTTCCTAACCTGACACCATTCAGATAATAATCTGCCTTCTCATTCATGCCTCCAAAGTGGATTACCTCACATTTATCCACATTGTACTGCATCTGCCCACTCACCCAACCTGTCCAAGTCAGAATCAGAATCAGAATCAATTTATTTATTTGTCATTTGGACCCCTGGAGGTCCAAACGAAATGCCGTTTCTGCAGCCATACATAACACACAAATAGACCCCAGACACAACACAATTACACTTAACATAAACATCCATCACATAACTGTGATGGAGGCCAAATAAACGTATCTCTCCACTGCACTCTTCCCCCCCCGATGTCAGAGTCAAAGTCATAGCCCCCGGCTGGCGATGGCGATTGTCCCGTGGCCATTAAAGCCACGCCGGGTGGTGCAAGGTCGCACACCGGGTCTTGGTGTTAGAGCCCCCGGTGTGCGCTTGCAGAGTCCGCGGCCATTCCAGCCGCGCGGGGCAGCGGTGTCAGGCCCCGGTCCAGGAGCTCTTCGACCCCGCAAGTCGGGCGGGAGAAGTCGCCGCCGCAGAAGCCCCGAAAAGCGGTCTCCCCCCCAGGGAGCCGTGGGCTCGGCGCCGTCGTCCACAGACCTGTCGTTGGAGCCCCCGACTCTCCGGCAGCAGCAGCGGCAGCAGCAGCAACAGCACCAGCAGCAGCAGCAGCAACAGTACCAGCAGCAGCAACAGCACCAGCAGCAGAGGTCACTCTGCATCCTCATAGCATCCTCTTCACAGTTCACACTGCTACTCAGCTTTGTGTCATCTACAAATTTGCTAACGTTACTTTTGATTCCTTCATCTAAATCATTAATATATATTGTAAATAGCTGCGGTCCCCGCACTGAGCCTTGCGACACCCCACTAGTCACTACCTGCCATTCTGAAAGTGACCCGTTAACCCTACTCTTTGTTTCCTGTCTGCCAACCAATTTTCTATCCATGTCAATACCCTACCCCCAATACCATGTGCACTAATTTTGCCCACTAATCTCCTGTGTGGGAACTTATCAAATGCTTTCTGAAAGTCCGGCAAACACCCGCCAGCCCGGCAAACACTTGCCAGCCCTGGCTCCCTGTCCGCATCTGACACCGTCGCTGCTTCTGGTTCCATCACTCCCTCAGCCCCGTCTCTCCAACACCCGCGGCCCATGCAGTTGTTATGCGTTTTTAAATTTTTGTTGATCAGAGAATTTCTCTCGACAGAGCTGGAGAAATTTGTGATCAGCGTAAGAGCGTGAGAATTTGGCCAAATGCCTGATTCTCACGCTCAATGCGTGTGAGTTGGCAGCCCTTATATTGCCAGATGAACTCCTGAATCTATATTGAATATTGCCATGAGATCTTATTCACTGGAGACACAAGAGACTGCAGATGTTGGCATCTTGAGCAAAACCTATACTATAGATCTTTACAGTTTGTTTACATGTCACTTCTAATTCAAATCATTGAGCTTAAGAACCATTCCCGAAGGCTTGGTGTGAAAAGTTCAAGCTGAAGCTTCTTTCTGTCTAAATTGTCTTATATTTTAGGCAACGCATTCTAATCATGTTAAGTAATTTGATTAATAATCGAGTCATACAGCACAAGACCCTTCGGCCCAACATAACGGTGTGACGAGAGTGGGTGGGGGCTGGTACTGCCTTTCGCGGCCGCGGCGGCCGGCGGACCGCGCTCTGTGCACAGGGGGAGGGCATTGACTGCGACGCTTCGCCGTGTCCATGGCAACGGCAGGAGGCGGCGCCGGCGGCGGCGGCGGCCTGTTTAAACGGGCTTGGAGTTAAGAAGGAGAGGAATTGCAATTGGAACTACACGGCAGTGAAAGGTGAGGTTGTCATTTTGCACAGCGCTGTTTGCATAAATCGGATTAATCTGCGGGATTTGGTGCAAATCTTCCAGGCCGCCGAACAGGCGCCAGTTTATTGAATTACAAAAGGTTCATGATTTGTATCCATATATAAGTTCAATCTCATGTCTTCTTCAAGACCCCAAAAGTATTTAAGAACAATATGGTGCTTAGCTGGAACATTGGGATAATGCAACACAGAAAGATTCATCTTCGTTCAGCCAGACCAAAGATATCAACGTGATCATAAGAGTCAAGGCTTCAATTGTCATAATTTCTTACAATTATTCTTGATCTTGAACTTCTTCAACAAAAGTGTCTCCAGTGTTTAATTGTCAAATGTACCCAATATGGAATTATGAATTTCTTACTTGTAGCAGCACAATAGATCTGTAAACACAGTACTTAAAGTAACACAATAAAATAAATAATTAAATATAAAACCATAGGGTGATTTCACGAAAGGTCACTGGAGCGTAGATCCGCACCCACGTGATCGAAAATCTCAAGTGGAGGACATGCTAGACATCCGGTACATGTTAGTGGATGGGAAAACACGCACTTTCCCACCCGTTAAAAACATAGAAAACGGCCAGGTTTTGATCTGCAATTTATTGTGCCAGTCGGGGTGACCGTGAGGCACAGCTACCTAGATTTACAGTTTAAAAAAAAAAGATAGAAACTAAGGTAAATTAAAGAGGGAGCTGAAGGTGCCAATCCAGCGGAAGTGAACAGCGGACATTTGCCGTGGAGATTTAAAGGTCCAAAATATCGGGAATTATCGTGTTTGCTCGCTGAATTTCATCAAAAGTAAGTCAATATAAGAATATTGCAAAAAGCCTCATGGTTGTTTGGAAGAAGCTATATTTGAAACTGGAGGTCACGGTTTTTACGGTTTTATAACCAAGTCAAAACAAAATGTCCTGGAGGAACTCAAAGGGTCAGGCAGCATCTCTGGAATGAATGGACAGATGATGTTTCACGGCTAAACTCAAAACATCTGGATGTTTTTTAGATTGCCTAAATTCCTTCCATTCCCTCCGTAGATGCTGCTTAACCTGCTGAGTACCTCCAGGACTTTGTGTTTTACTCAAGAGTCCTGCATTTGCAATTCATTGTGGGGATGATCAGCCATGATCACATTGAATGGTGGTGCTGGCTTGAAGGGCCGAATGGCCTACTCCTGCGTCTATTGTTTATTGTAACTGTATTTTAACAGATTTTGCAGATAGTGGATGGTTGTGAAAGATTGCAGCAGGATCTGGATTGATTGGCCAGGTGGGCAGAGGAATGGTTGATAGAATTTGATACAGAGAAGTGTGAAGTGTTGCACGTTGGGATGTCGAACAAGGGCAGGACCTACACAGTAAATGGTAGGCCTCTGGGTAGTGTTGTAGAGCAGAGGGATCTAGGAGTACAGGTGCATGGTTCCTTGAAGGTCGAGTTGCAGGTAGATAAGGTGGTCAAAAAGGCTTTTGGCACTTTGGCCTTCATCAGTCGGAGTGTTGAGTATAGAAGTTGGGAGGTCATGTTGCAGTTGTATAAGATGTTGGTGAGACCGCATTTAGAATATTGTATTCAGTTATGGTAACCATGTTATAGGAAAGGTATTGTCAAGCTTGAAAGGGTTCAGAAAAGATTTACAAAGATGTTGCTAGGACTAGAGGGTGTAAATCATAGGGAGAAGGGTGAGTAGGCTGGGTCTTTATTCCATGGAGGATGTATAGAGGTGTATAGAGGTGTACAAAATCATGAGAGGAATAGATCGGGGAGATGCATAGAGTGTCTTGCCCAGAGTAGGGGAATCGAGGACCAGAGGACATAGGTTCAAGGTGAAAGGGAAATGATTTAATAGGAATCCGAGGGGTAACTTTTTCACATAAAGGGTGGTGGGTGTGTGGAACAAGCTGCCTGAGGAGGTAGTTGAGGCTGGGACTATCCCATCATTTAAGAAACTGTTAGACAGGTACATGAATAGGACAGGTTTGGAGGGATATGGACCAAGCACAAGCAAGTTGGACTTTAGCTGGGATAGTGTTGGCTGGTGTAGGCAAGTTGGGCCAAAGGGCCTGTAGCACTCTTTGACTCTATAACTATAAATCAACACCTTTTAAATTGGGAAGAGAAGAGTTTGGTTGGGATTTGCGCTGAGGAAGAAAGTTAGATCAAGGAAGTAAATATAGTTAGGCACATAATTAAAGATTAATAAACTAAGGCTAGTTAGGCATAAATAACTTTTGATGTAAATAAAAGTTAATTGGGACCAGGGGAGTCTTTTATATAGACAATAAACAAATAGAATTTTTAAATAAAATAATATAGGTTAATTAGAATCTTACTTTAAAATATTGTATTCTTTAGCTGAATTTAAAGCTTTGGATTGATTTTCTTACCTGTTGACCTCTAAATTAGTCCATTTGAATGGATACAGCCCTCGACATAACAATCAGAATGTAATGAGTAGAACATTAAATGGAAGAAGACAGCACCATTCAGGTTCCAAGACGGTTGGAGAAATGTAGACAATTGAAATCAGGAAAAGGTCAAAGTAAAGTAAGATTACACGTTGGATTTCACAGTGAGATTATTTAGAGGAATATAAACACAAAGTGCGAGAGAAAGTCTAGATCAGGCAGCATCAGTGGAGGGAATGGGCAGATGTTGTTTTGTATCGGTACCCAAGGATTATATTTCCCATATAATTCCTAGTTAGGTGAACCTGGCTGGGTAACACAAGCCTGCATCAAGGGATTAATGGAAGAAAATGTTAGCCTAAGTGAAATCCAACTGGTGCAGGGTTTTGACTGCAGGGCTTTGACCAGAAGCATTAGACGGCGAAAACAAAATTATTTAGAGAATAGAGACTTTAGAGAAAACAAAATTATTTTTTCAGAGCACTGATGTTTAATCAGTTTCAATGCAAGACTATTGAACTGAAATCTGTTTCACTGTCTAGATGCTGCCTGACCGGCTGCATATTTTGGGCATTTGTTTTATATAACGTTTGCTATGTTTAAATCTACTGAGGGTGTTCCTCTCATTTGCATCTTCAAACAAAAAATGTACCTAAAAATTTAAAGTGAACAAAATAAAGTATTTCATTTTTTTTAACTCAGAGTTTGCTCTCATAAATAATGACATTTGCACACTTAAACACATTGATTTCTTGTATGCCGGCAAGTATGTTATGGTGAAATAATATAAATACATATCATGAACAAACATAACGCCTAATATACTGTGAGGTGTCTAAAGGGTGCTTTAAAAACCTTGCTTTTCTTATTTCAATCAGATGAAAGTCATGCAAAGTCAAATCTAGAAAATACTAGACCAAGTGCAGACCCGTTGGGTCTGTTCCCCCAACGTGTGGTTGTGGGGGGGATGCGGCACGCAGCGTCACACACACTAACTATCCTTCCCCCCGCACTCACGCTAATTACCTCCTTGATATGATATTAATATTATTAATTTGCTCCTTTTACCCCTTAACCACCCTATCTACTGACGCATAGCCCCCAACTTGCAGTCACATCTAGAGGGAGGGGGGGGGGGGGGGGCAGAGAGAGAAGGGAGAGAGAGGGAGAGAGAGAGAAAAAGAAAATAAATGCCTTTTTACTTCAGCCCACACCCAAACAACCATTTGCAGGCACTGCTTTTTGACCTCAAACTAGCCATCGTTTCATCTTCAAACCAAATTAAGGCTCCTAACAGTGCTTTAGACATTTGTTCCGTGTCATTCAGAGCTCTGATTGAGGCACACCACTTGCAGAGACTGATTGAGGCACACCACTTGCAGACACTGATTGAGGCACACCACTTCCTGGTTTTATAGTCCCTCCCCCTCCCTCCAGCAGGGGCAGCAGAGAGAATGGGGAATTTTGTAAAAACATTTATATCTCTGTCATATTTCATCGACGGGAAAAATCCTCGGCATACATGCGGCGGAGGGGGGCTCTGAGCGAGGTGGCCAAAAATGACGGCCGTAGGTGGCGCCGTTCTCTCGGAAATCGCAGCACAGATCGTCAAAAGCGGTCAAGAACAGAATTTTAGTAATATAGATAAAGTGTGAATAAATTAGATGTAAATGGTCAACAGATAATGATGTAAGGATAACGAAATATAGGAGGATGTAAAAGGTTTTGATAATAGTCCAAACAACAAAACTTTTGAAAAATGTTGTTAAATTTCCAACATTTACTTTCAAGGAAATAAGACCATTTGCAAAAATAATTTTTGGTGCCAGAAAAGTAGTATAGCTGCAATTTTGAATAATTATGCCATTATACTATTGAATTTAACAGTCACTATTTTCAGCTGTTTTTAGAACTGTTCTGATGAATAGGCACCCCCTGTTCGTGTCATCATAATCATTTCAGTACAGGTAGTTCTGCTATAATACGTGTTTAGATAACTTTAATTGGATATAACCTGAGTATGAATTAAGGAACATTATGTGCATTACATGTGCCAAATGGGTTATAATACAATTTCGATCAGAGCGATTTAAAGGTTACTTGGGAAATTGGCAATCAGAAAAAAAAGCTGTCTTGGATTCAACAGTATGCGAGCAAAAAACCTGTTTGCACATAACCTCCCAGCAGTAACCAGATATCATTGTCTCATGAGAACACAGTCTGTTAGGTGGCCATTGAAATGACAAACAATCACTTCATTTGGCACTAGCCCAGCAACACTCAATTAAAAATTATTACACACTGATTTTAGCATTTTTAGCATGCGGTAACAATTAAACGTTGCTATTGAAAAGGCCTTTATTTTCGATAATCCTGCAGGGAAAAATAAGTTTGTCATTGTGAGTTCAAAACTTTCTAGTCCCTAAACCACTTTTCCAAATGGATACAACAGTCTTAACATGAGTTTCTATAGTACGAGATTTTTTACGAATGCAGCTGTATCGCATTACAGCAGTACTACCTGCAGCAAGTCTACCAATAAGAATTGTAACAGCACTCCCCCTGCAGTATTACTGATGTCAATATTTGGATTTCCCTAGTTAGCTGTGTGTATCTGGAAAGCATATTAATAATTCCTGCAATAATGCCAATGGCTGAGGCTCTGGCTATTATTAATAAAGTAAAATCAGGCACATTATTAATACTAAACACCCAAAAATGTGTTACCTGTACTTGTATTATTAAAATTTTACTCGGCATTAGTTTTATTATGCGCTTGTAATACAACTAATTTAGATCATAATTTCCCTTCCTGCATTGGAAGAAAATTGACTGGGATACTAGTTTTGCCTTGATCCTGTGCTTGCTCTTTGTCCTCAGAAACACACAGAGATTTGATTAACAGGAGTGTCTAAACTTTGGCCCAGTATTTGCTACAGAATGTTTGATAATTAGTTAAAAATGAAGAGAAGATAATCATCTCAAAATCTTTGACGTGCAAATTGGAGGAAATACGAACTGATACTTCCAGAGTCGTTGGGGGGTGGGACTCAGAAGCTTGGTGACCAATGGAACTGACAGTCCATTTCTTTAACTAATAAGTATTAGAGATTGAGAAAGACACATAATTAAATAGAAGGAAATAGAGTGAATTGGTATTGCATCATGTATGCATTGTGAAATTCCAAAATAGAAGTAAAAGGAAATGTAAGATCTTTTTAACAAACAATTTAGTCTCTAGGAACAATTTGCTGTCAGAGGAATGAGATTTTGCAAAGATTGTTTGGCATTGCTTTAATGTAAACCATGTAATTGAAGTCATCTTTGCTCTGAAAATTATCAAACCTAACTTTCTGCAATAATTTTAACTCACCATTGTTTCGCAAATGCAGTAAAAAAAAAACTAGGATTGAAGAGTCATCCTTTGCTTGTAGTATGGGTTCTCCAGTAATCTAACTTGTAGCAACTAGTGTAATTCTTCCTTGCCACAAATTGCTGGACGATTTTGATGGGTGATAATGCTGTAGGTATTACACCTACTGTTGTGTTACTGGACTCTTGATGTTGTACTGAGACCGTTATACTTCTTTAATCGGACTTTACTGTACTTTATGTTGCTCTGAACGTTATTCCCTTTATCCTCTATATGTACACTGTGGATGGCATGTTAGTAAATACGTATAGTCTTTTCGCTGACTGGATAACACACAACAAAAAAGCTTTTCACTGTACTTCGATACACAAGACAAAAATAAGTTTTTGCCTTTGGGTTAAATATTGCACTATTATATTATACTAGACCAAGTGCAGACCCGTTGGGTCTGTTTCCCCCAACGCGCGTTTGTGTGGGGGGGGGGGAGCTGCGGCATCACACTCACACTAACCACCCCCCAATCTCAGTTTTTTTTAAATTACTCTATATTGAGTGATGTTATGGGAAGTCAGATTGGCTTTTGTTGCCAGGATTTTGTTTTGGGGTTTAATAAGGGTAGTTCACTCAACACACAGAATGCTTACAAATACTGAAGAATGAAGAAGACTTTTCTACAGATGAATTCCTCAGTTTAATTAAAAACATCAAGCTAATTCACATAAATATAACATAATTGTGGCAATATTTAAACCAAAGGCAAAAACGTTTTTTTTAGTTTAGTTTAATATTGTCAAAGGTACAGTGAAAAGCTTTTTTGTTGCGTGCTATCCTATCAGCGAAAAGACTATATGTGATTACAATCAAGCCGTCCGTAGTGTACAGATACAGGATAAAGGTAATAACGTTTAGAGCAAGATAAAGTTCAGCAATGTCTGATTAACAATAGTTTGAGGGTTTCAGTACAGCATCAAGAGGCCAGTAACATAACAGCAATTGCATAACAATGGTCAGTTAGACTTATTGCAGCGAGTTAGGTTTGATAGTTTTCAGAGCAAAGATGACTTAAATTACAAGGTTTACATTAAAGCAATGCCAAACAATCTTCGCAGTCTCATTCCTCTTACAGTAAATTGTTTTGTAGAGACTTAATTGTTTGTTAAAAAGAACTTACAAAAAGAATGAAGACGCTTTATGCTTCTATTAATTCGGACGTCTGGACTAACATTCAGTACCTGGTATAGATTGGATGTTTGAGATTAAGTTCTTTACTTGCTTTTTTTTAAGGTTGTACATGAAAACAAAGTGGTTTTGCATTAGTTTTTTGCTTTAAGAACAGATTTTAGTTGAAGCTAGCTGAATAATTTTGTGCAACTCACAGCTGCTGGAAATGAGTCTATTGCTGTGACCCAGATCACCCATCCATCTTAAGAACAGCAGGATATGTTCTTTCAAACTTCATCATCCAAATGGCGAAGGAGCTGTAACTGGTTTCATTCACAAAGCTACTGTTCAATCACTGTGGAGAAATGGTTATTATCTAAACCTAAAGGCAAGTAGGTTGTGAAGGTTTCAACAATATGTACCATGAAACACAGCCTTGTGTCTGGGTCGGGGGTGGGTCTCAGAACTTAAATCACTTTGCATTGCGACTATCCTGAAATAAATCGCAAACCTTCCCATTAAAAGCTTAATCCATGAGGTTTATTTCCTTTTGCTAATTTTAGGAGTTTGAGAGATTGCTCTAATTCAATTTATTTGGGTTCTTTGGTATATTCCTGGGCTGAATCATCATACAAGAAATATATGTGTTTGAATTAAAGCATATTTAACAGTTTGGTCGTGACTTCTGGCGTATTCTACACTAAAGGCAGCATACTACTGTATTCTTTGGGTTTGTTAGGATTTTTTTTGCACTGGCTGAGCATGTTGAATTCTTGGATTCTTGCAACTTAATTCTTGGCTATTTCAGCATAATTCAGAGAGTACAAATGTACATCAGTACTGAAAGTACAGTTTACATTAGACTCCTTTCATCTGTGTATTTCTTTAGGATTGCTTTTGGTAAATTTATAGCTCATTGCTTTGCAATTTATTTACCATTTTATAAATCTAAAGAGAGAATTTGCACGTATAGAACATTTTATAAACTGAGGACATCCCGACGCATATCACAGATTTCAGTTTCTTTAGACGCAATCGTTATGATAATGTGGGGGTGAATGAAGAAGGCAATCATGCACACGCTCCCACGGAACCTTCTTTCCGTGACATGGTTTGAGGGATAAATATTGATAAGGATTCCTTAGAGAACTCCTGGCACTTCAGACACTTGGATTGTATCTGTCTACACAGTTTAATGTCTTCTGAAACTTGGAACCTCCAACAGGGCAAGGCACTTCTCTCAGTGGACTGAAGTGCCTGTTTAGAATACTGTATTTGCTCAAGTCTTTGGAGTGGTACTTAAACTCAAAAGCTTCCTAAGTGCTGCCATGGAGCAAGGCTGATTCCTTTCATTCTATGCTCATTTTAGTTTGATACTATTTGCAAACTGGTCACCTTGGTTTTACAAAGCTGTACAGCACAGCCCTTTGGCAAAATGCATCCACATAGACCTGTTACACATCCTATTTGCCTGAACGAGGACCATATTTGTTTATGCCTTATCTATTTGTGCCAGTCTAAATGCCTCTTAAGCATAGTAATTGTATCTGATTTATCTGCCTCCTCTGGCAGCTTGGTCCAGATATCAACTATTCTCTTTGTAAATAGAAACATAGAAACATAGAAATTAGGTGCAGGAGTAGGCCATTCGGCCCTTCGAGCCTGCACCGCCATTCAATATGATCATGGCTGATCATCCAACTCAGTATCCCGTACCTGCCTTCTCTCCATACACCCTGATCCCCTTAGCCACAAGGGCCACATCTAACTCCCTCTTAAATATAGCCAATGAACTGGCCTCAACTACCCTCTGTGGCAGAGAGTTCCAGAGATTCACCACTCTCTGTGTGAAAAAAAATAAAATAAAAGCTTCCCCCTCTGATCCTCCTTTTTAAACTCCTTACTCCTACCTAAACATATCCCCCTTTTTCTGTGATAACCCTACAATTGGAAAAAGATTATGACTTTTCTCTCTATGTCCCTCATAATCTTGTTTAAGGTCACCCCTTAACCCCATTCTCTCTGAGAAAAGAACCCCAGTGTGTCGAATTTCTCTCTAAAACTAAAATCCTCCAATCCAGGCAACATCCTAGTGAATCTTCTCTGCATTCACATCCTTCCTATAGTGTAGCCACAAGGTGCACACAATACGCCAAGAATGGCCTAACCAGTGTAAAGCCTAGTAACATGTCTTAATTCTCATATCCTATGCCCCAACCTATGAAGGCAAGATTGGCAAAGGTTTTCTTCACCACCTTATTAACTGATCTGCATTGTCACTTTTAGGGCACTATGGACTAGCACCCTTTGGTCTTTGTGTTTATCAACATTCCTCAGTGCCTTGACATCTAATATAATTAGAGTCATATCAAAAAAGGGTTACATTGCTGGATTATATAAAAAAAACCTTTTTGAAACTTATGTTCCACCACAGTCAATGTTGTTTCAAATAATTTTATTAATAGAAGCTTTATCATTAAAATGTACGTTCCTGTCATCAGATCTCCTTCCGGTGTCGCACGGATGAATTGTTTTGTTAATTACTTAATTGTGTAGCTCCGTCTTCTTAGGCAGTCTCTTGGGATGGAGATAATTTGTTTCCACTCCAGTGGAAGATTGCTCAGTGTGAGTTCTTCTAACGTAGTATTACATTGTCTTGGTAGAGCAAAGACTTCATGCACAGGCAAGGAAGTCCACGACTGTCACATGATTGCATGTTCAGGAAGCACGTTATTGGATGCATGGACACAGATGCAAGCATACAATTCCTCCATATTATTTTCCCTTGGACCTTCTCCCTCCTTCAGTCCCTCTTCTCAAATGTGTGGATAGCAAGTGGATGGAACCAGCAGGGGAAGGGGAGAAAAATGGGTGCTGGGTGGGGTGAGTGGTACGGGAAGGGAAATAAGTGAAAGGACCAGAGGTGATCGGAGGGTGGGAACGTACATACCATTGAGTAGTTTACTACCCAGCCAAAATGTGAGGTATTGTTCTTCTTGTTGGCGTAATTGTGAAGGAGTGCATTTTACTTGGGTCAATTTGTGAACTACTTTGAAACTGCACAGGTCCTATCCCAATTGTACCAATTTCAGGTAATCCAACAAAATACATGAACAAAGCAGAAAATGCTAGAGTAACTCAGCGGGGCGGGTAACATCTGTGAAAAGATGTTAAGATGTTGAAGAGATGTTAAGATCTGTGAAGAGATGTTTAAATCTTCGGCCGCTGGCCTATACCAACTAAAAGCTGCGGTCTCCGGTGGGGATGAGCCGACTCTGGACTTACCTGGACTTGTACCTTGTCCTTACCATCTGGACGCCCGCAGCGACTGCTGCGGAGGGTTGAGGTTCCCGACCACGGGGGAAAATGGAGGAGGACTGGCCAAATTGTGTGCCTTCCACCACAGTGATGAATGCTGTGGTGGATGTTTATGTTAAAATTTTATTGTGTTTTTGTGTGTGCCCTTTATCATTGTATCGCTGCTGACAAATCATTTCACTTGCACTTTTTGTGCAATGTGACAAATAAACCGTTGTATTGTATTGTATTGTATTGTAGGTGGCATTTCGAGTCAGGACACTTCTTCAAACTAATTTTGTTGGGGGGGGAGGGGGGGGGGTATAGAAAGCAGGAAAGATTGGACATAGCCTGACAAGTCATATGTGAAATGACATGACATTTGCTTTCTTGACGTAGTAATTGAAACAAAAAAAGTTTTATTCACTTAGCGGCTGTTAGTTTGTCAATCAATTTGGTTTTGAGGTGATTGCTCCAGAGAATCTGGTGGTGGGATGGGGGAGAAATCCATGTAATACACTTTCATGGTATATATTTAGAAGGCCTGCTCACGGCAGCATTGCCATCTGTAAACTATCAGCTGTTATCTTGTCATGCATAGTGTGGAAAGAAGTATATGTTAAAGAGTGACCTGAATAGATTGGAAAACCTGACTGTTGCATCCTCAAAATTTCTTCTGGAGGTCATTAAAACTAATGTCAAAAATAGGTCAGTGCAATCTATTGTGAAAATTGAATAAGTTTTAGTGTTGATGCAAACACCATAATCAAGAATAAGTCTATTCTCTCTCACATACGCATCAACATAGGTGGGCGGCGCGACTCACGTCGCAGCGGCCTCTGCAGTCCGTTTGTGTTTTTGTTATTTTTTGTCCCGTTTTAATGTAGTTTTTATTATTTTTTTGATGGGGGGTGTGTGTGTGTGTGTGTGGGGGGGCGGGGGGTGGGGACTTTTAAAATCTTTCCCCTGCACGGAGAACCCGACCTTTTCCCTGTCGGGTCTCCGTTGTCGTTGGGGTTGCAACGTGGAGCGGCCTCCAGCAGGAACGTCCTGGGGCTCCAGTGGAGGAACTCAATGTTCAGGCAGCTACTGTGGAGGGAATGGGTGGAGGATGGACCACATTTCGGGTCTGGATTCTTCTTCAGACTGTAATAGATTGTTTATTTTCCGTTATATTTTCACCATTTCCAACATCAAGAAATAATTAAATAGGAAATGAATCTACCAGTACATAGAAACATAGAAAATAGGTGCAGGAGCAGGCCATTCGGCCTTTCAAGCCAGCACCGCCATTCAATATGATCACGGCTGATCATCCAGAATCAGTACCCCATTCCGGCTTTGGGATGGGGGAGTGATCTGGTCGAATGATCTGGAGTTACCGAGAGAAACCCACTTGGAGAAGCTGCCAACTCCACGTAGACAGCATGAGGTCAGTATTGAACTTGCAGCACTAATGTTGTGCCACCATAGGTCACTATGAGAGAAAATAAGTTGTTAAGGTTTATTATTGTCACATGCTAAGGTACAGCAAAAAGCTTTGTTTTTGCATGCTATTCAATCACATCAGGTAATACTATACATAAATACCATCATCAAACTCAAGTACAATAGGTAGAGCAAAGGACAGTAGTACTTTGGGGTAATTTGCTATGTCTAATCATGCAGCTGCTTTACCAATGACCATCCTTCTATCATCAGGTCAGAGATGAGATGTTTTGTGGCACTTGCACCATTGATCCGCTCACATTGCCTCAGACAGTAAACCAATCCACATCTCCATGTAGCAAGATAATATTCAGGCATGATCTGGAAATATTAGGTAACATTTCTGTTCAAAACGTGCCAGTTCTCTGATCCTTCAACAAGAGAGAATCTCATTACCTTGACAGTCGGAGGCATTACCATCAAAATGTCCTCCCCACCACTATTGACATCCTAGGAATTACCAGTGCTCAATAGTTCAACCAGATCAGCTGTTTAAATCCTGTCGCTGCAGAAATAGGTCAGAGGCTCGACATCCTGCTGCAAGTGACTTGCCCCCTGACACGGTCTGCAAGACTTTGCTTGGCTGGCAGTGAGGGAATGCTCGCTCCCCTGCAGATCACTCCTGCACAGCCAGAGTTTCACTCTTAACACAAGCTGCCCTCAAGATGGCCGCAGTGTGGATGAGGTTATCGTCAATCTCTTCATGACTGTGGGTGAAGCCAAGAAGGCAATTCTTCCCAAGCAACTGCCCATCAGAGAACTCTGTGATCTTTGCTCTGATCCCACAGGCGTCCTCAGATAAACATCAACTGGTGCTGGGAGGCTATCTACCTGATGAAAGATGCACTCTTGCCGTGCGTGCAACTTGTTTGTTGCACAATGTAAGGAGAAGCCTTCATGTAAATGCTGTCAACCAGATATTCCCAGGTGCGGATGAATATGCTGAGGGGTATACTGGTGTTCAGTGCAACAAATGCAAAGGCTTTTTGGGGTTGGACCAAAGTCCAGGATCCTGCTGCCACCTGGACACTGAGGGGCAGGGTCCTTCACAGCGGCCTCTACGGCACTTCATGGGTATATTGTTTAGGAGGAAATATGAGTGATTTGCTACATTGTGATACAAAATGTGTTTATTTTATAGTTCAATGAAAGAAAGGAGTGTGCCGATTTGTACTTCCTGTAAATTATGAAATTAAAATAAAATTGTATGGTACAAGTTGGAGCAGGATAGTCTGCATTTGTCTTCTTAACATAGAAACATAGAAAATAGGTGCAGGAGGAAGCTATTCTGCCCTTCGAGCCAGCACCGTCATGGCCGATCATCCAAAATCAGTACCCCGTTCCTGCTTTCTCCCCATATCCCTTGATTCTGTTAGCCCTAAGAGCTCTATCTAAATCTCTCCTGAAAACATCCAGTGAATTGGCCTCCACTGCCTTCTGTGGCAGAGAATTTCACAGATTCACAACTCTTTGGGTGAAAAGGTTTTTCCTCATCTCAGCCTAAATTTTTTTGTTTTTGCATAAGTTTTGCATAAGCCTTTGCATAAGTTTTTTTGGCCTTCCATCACAGCAATGTGATGGATGTTTATGTAAATTATGTTGTGTCTTGGGTCTATTTGTTTGTAATGTATGGCTGCAGAAACGGCATTTCGTTTGGACCTCAAGGGGTCCAAATGACAATTAAATTGAATCTTGAATTGAATCTTGAATCTTGAATCTTAAATGGCCTACCCCTTATTCATACATTGTAACCTCTGGTTCCGGACTCCCCCAACATTGGGAACATTGTTCCTGCATCTAGCCTGTTCAATCCCTTTAGAATGTTATATGTTTCTATAAGATAACCTCTCATCCTTCTAAATTCCAGCAAATACAAGCCCAGTAGATCCATTATTTCATCATATGTCAGTCCCGCCATCCTGGGAATTAACCTGGTGAACCTACACTGCACTCCCTCAATAGCAAGAATTTGGGAGACCAAAACTGCACACAATACTCCAGTTGTGGCCTCACCAGGGCCCTGTACGACTGCAGTAGGACCTCCTTGCTCCAAACTCAAATCCTCTCGCTATGAAGACCAACATGCCATTTGCTTACTTTCTGTGACTGATGTACAAAGACACCCAAGTCTTGCTGCACTTTCCCTTTTCCTAATCTGACACCATTCAGATAACAATCTGCCTTCTTGTTCTTGCCACCAAAGTGGATAACCTCAGATGCCATGCATCTGCCCACTCATCCAACGTATCCAAGTCACCCTGCAGCCTCATAGCATCCTCCTCGCAGCTCACCCTGCCACCCAGCTTTGTGTCATCTGCCAACCTGGAGATGTTACATTTAACATTTAACAACATTCTGAAGAAAGCAACCTGCTTGTTTGGCATTCCATGCACTATCCTAACCTTTCATCTACTCCATCACAAAATAAATGATTATGCCATACACCCTTAGATCTGCTCCAATAGCCAATATTGGCTTTTGGTAACATCCAGACATTTCTGGTGGGAAATTTGGTGCAGATAATGCCATTGAATACCAAGGGATGTGTTTAGTATCTGTCTTGAGAGCACTTTCTGGCCTAGTGACCCTTGCAACTTTTCAGTTCAAGCCTAGATTTTACCCGCTGCATGCAAGCATGTTCTTTATCTAAAGAACCATGAACACAATCATTTGGATCCCTACATCTGACCTTATGATGGAAAAAAGGCTGAAGATAGATAAGCCTATGAACACACCCTGAGTGAGTCGGGTTTTGTTGCCCTAAGACTTAAAATATTGGCTTCCTAAAAACTTGGCTGAGTTCTTTTGTGCGAGCATACATGTTCAAAGCGTACAAAAATGACCTTGTCATTATTAACACATTATCTCTGTATTGGGAAGGCAGTCGGGAAAATATAGCTTGCATCATTGCTCTTATTTTAGCTGACACAATACTCATTGCAAGCGTTGGAAGTATCTGCGGAGTGACATTCACAATCTATTGTATAGCAAAGGTTGATTACCCATGAAACAGTTGAGCCGCAGATAAAGCAGAAATAACAGCAACCTCTCATAACATAAGCATGGTGACTTGTGTAGACGAAATGTAATGGCTAGGTTATAGTAATATTTTTAATTTCGATGGAGACACAAGAAACTGCAGATGCTAGAATCTTGATCACTGGAATCTAGGTTCATAAAGTGCTGGAGGAACTCAGCGGGTCATGCAGCATATGTGGAGGGAATGGCAGATGACATTTTGGGTCAGAGCCATTCTAATTATGTGTGTAAAATCTGAATCACTTGTTTTATATGTTCACCATACTAAATTGATAATGAAATTACCACATCATCAGCACTTTCAATAACTAAATCCTTGTCTTTCTCAGTTTGGGATAAATTTGGAATATTTTGTGATAAAAAGGCCTGGCGTTAACACAGAATCTAAGTGATATTCCTCTTGGCTCAGTGGGATATGACAAAAGGAGAGCAAATGGGACTAGCTTAGATGGGGCATCTTGGTCGCCATGGATTAATTGGACCGAAGAGCCTGTTTCTTTGTTATATAACTTTATGGCTCATTTTCTTGATTTATTTTAGTGTTAATAAATTGTGATAAATTATGAAATGACCAGTTTTATTACGAGATCATCTAAATTACAATGTTTAATTGCTGAAAGGGCCTTTTGTGTTGGAATCAATGATATGAAATAAAAGCAGTCACATGAGACAGTAATCAGAAAATAAAGCTCAAAAAACAATTTACCAGCAGCTGCTTATCACTCAACCCACTGGGTCCCCAATCCCCAGCCCCTGCTTTTTCCATTTGACCACCCTTATCAGCTTCTATTCATCATCATTCTTTCGTATCAGATTCCATATTCCACCCAAGGTCAGGATCCTTTGTTGTCTCCACTCATCCCCCACCTGCTCTGTCATCATCCCTCTTCATTTGGCGCCATTTGCCCAACAATCCTTCACTTGGATCCACCTATTGTTTGCCACATCCTGCCAGCCCCCTTCTCCTCACCTCTTTATTCCGTCCATTTCCCCTTTTACACACTATCCTGATTGCAGGGTTTTGTCCCATAATGTCAACAATCCCTTTGCCTCTGCAGATGCTGCTTGAACTGCTGTGTTCTTCAATCAACTCGTTTTCCGCTCCGATTCCAGTATATGCAGCCTCTCGACTACAATATAAAAACTGCTATTTTTCCCATGCTAACTAACTCCTGCTCCGTTAAATATCAGTGCCTTGTTATGGAACAGTTTGGAGTCGGAGGCCTCCTATGCAGCGTTACCCAGAGTGCTGTCTTTATTGTGGAAACATTTGACTGTGAGGGTCATCAAGGTCGTGAGATCCACGACTCGTACGTTTCTGGCTGGCTTCCAAATCTGATGTGGACAGCTTGTCTGTTTTCACCACCACTCTGTCTAAATTCTTTCTCTATAACTAAGAATACCAAGGAGATTAAATCAGTCATTGTCCTGATTTATATACCTCCGCTTCTCGCTGGCTAAATGCCTTTGGGGATAGCATGAAAAGCTACTAAGAAAGTCTTCTCATTGTCGTTGTATATCAACATTTTGGGTGCAGGCAAATCGTTTAACTAAATTACATATTTACGATGGGAACCAATCTTAATTGCAGGACCATCAAACACATTTGCTGAGACAGTAATTTACATGAGTGGCCTAAAACAAGTGAATGAAAAAAGCAGAAATCAAAATACATTATTTTTATCAAAGTATTTTTGAGGGCAGACTTTCTGGAAATGCAAACACCCCAAATACTGAATGACAGAATAAATAAGGCCATGACCATGTTTAGTTTAGTTCAGGGATACAGCATGGAAACAGCCCACAGTATCCACGACGACCATCAATCACCTGTACGCTAGTTCTACGCTATCCCACTTTCTCATCCACTCCCTACACACTAGGGGCAATTGACAGAAGCCAATAAACAACAAACCCACATGTCTTTGAGGTGTGGGTGGAAACTGGAGCACACAGAGGAAACCCATCAGGGAGAATGTACACAATCTACACAGATGGCACCCAAGGTCAGGATCAAATTTGGATCTCTGACTCCTGCTCAGCTACTGCACCACTGTGCACTGGTGTGTTAGGTGGCAAAATAGCCAGCTGGAACCTTCCCTGATCTCTGTCATAAAGTGGCAAAATATCTTGGCTGAAGATATCCGACCACTTGGTTAATGTAGGCCAATTAACATAACTCCATCAGTTAGGCAGCATCTGGAGAGCCTGACCCGCTAACTCCTTCAGCACTTTGTGTTTTGCTCAAGTTTCCAGCAGTTTATTGTGTCCCCTTTCCAACATAACTCTATTGTCTGTACCGATGATCAATGCGCACGTGAATGTCTTACGTTGATGACAATTTCCAACTAATACCTCAGCGAGTCAGCTGGTTTGTTTTTCTGCTGATAATTCCAGCATCTGCCATCGCTTGTGTCTCCAAACAATATTTTTATTCATGCAGCTGTTTCTATAATTTCAAAATAGATTACTGCTTGTAGGGGTTATGATTGAATAGTTTGAAGACTGGTTCTGATTTGTAATGGCTACCACCCTATCTTTCCTGATTGTTGCTGCTTGATGCTTAATGATCTTAACACCATGATCAAAAAGCAAGTTCTTTTAAATATAGACACCAGAAGGTTGAAGACAGAAGTATGTATTCCATCCTGTTCCCACTGTGTAATTCTGATCTACACATCGCTGTAGGCAGTTGGTCCTTTCTGCACCACAAACCATTGTGGCCTATGGAGTTTTTAATCAATTATCATCTCAATCAATAATTAACTAATCCATCTTATTAGTTGCGCATCAATTCTGAAAGCGTGGTAAATTCTGCCAGTTAATCAATGCTATACTAAAAATAGGACGGTATAATACCTCGTCAGTGAAGCCTGTTGTTTGAGACTTATTGATTTTGTATAGTGGAAACCATAAGGAGCATGCATTAGTCAGTTTTACAGTGCATGTGAATAACCTGCTGTGTTGAATTTACAAGGTGCTACGGCTGAAAATGCTTCAGGAAAATGATAGACTTGACGAACTTCTTGCTCAGAAGGAGCAGGAATGGAAAGGCTTGCAAACACAACGCATCCAATCATTGGTTGCTGCACTTCAAGATTCACAAACAAAATTCAAAGAAGAAAAAGAAAAGTTTAACATCCTGAAAGAGGACTTTATGTTCAACCTAAAAGTACTGGAGGAGCGAGACCAAGATTTGGAACGGTACGATGCAATGTTTGCTCAATTAAAGGTAACAGAAAGTTGTAAGCAAGCGGAAATCAGTGAGCTGCAAATTCAGATTGACAAGTTGCAAAATATAGTTGCGAATGAGTCAAGGACACGGGAGGAACTGCAGTTTCAGTACCAGCGGCAATTAAAGACACATCAACTGGAAATTGAGAAGATTCGCAGGTATGGTCAGCAGATTGGATATTTTGTTGTAATGTCAGTGGATTGGATATTTTAAGTTGAAAATGATGTAATTTTTAATCTTTATCAAAATATGAAGTTATTTAATGGACAGTTTTAAGCATGTAATTACCGGCACAATTATATAATCATGAGTGTTTTATATTAGTTTTTAGAACATGTTTATTAATAGGATTAGGCTACATTTAAATAAAATACCCAGATAATTTGCGGTTTTTAACTTTTTGTTCTATTCCCAATGGAGTTCAAAAGACTCCAAAATTAATGGTCATCAGGAGAAGTATAGGAAACTAACCCAGGAGCTCGAACGCAAAGTGCGAGAAGTGGAGGGACAGCTTGCTTTGCAAAAACAGGTATGACAAGCAACATTACAATTAAGCCTTGAAACATTGATTGGTGCATTTATTGTTACACTGATTTATAGGTTGGATGATTCATTGGCCACTGTAATTTGTCTCTAAGGTGTGCGTCAGTGAGTGGTAGAATCAGAGCTTTGTTGATGGGAATGTAGGAAGAATACTTTACAGGCTGTCCTTGGGTTACGAAAGACCAACATATGGACACCTCTACATGTGAATGAGTTCCTACAATATCAGTAAATTCAAAAAACGTCCGTCGTCTGTACGTATCTTCCTACAAACGGCAGAATTAGTTTCTTCTCTCTCTCCCTCTCTAATAATTGTTCATTCCTGGACTTTTGAATGAATGAGAAGGAATGCTGGAAAAACAAAGGTAGACAAAAATGCTGGAGAAACTCAGCGGGTGAGGCAGCATCTTTGGAATGAAGAAATAGGCAACGTTTTGGGTCGAAACCCTTCTTCAGACTGATAAGTTTTTTTGGCCTTCCATCACAGTTATGTGATGGATGTTTATGTTAAATGTAATTATGTTGTGTCTGGGGTCTATTTGTGTGTAATGTATGGCTGCAGAAACGGCATACACCCAGGGGTCCAAATGACAATTAAATTGACTCTTGACTTGACTCTCTTGACTCTTGACTCTTGACTCTTGAGTGTGGGGTGGGGCGGGAAGAAGAAAGGAAGAGGTGGAGCCAGTGGGCTGAGGGAGAGCTAAGAAGGGGAGGAGAAAGTAGGGACTACCTGAAATTAGAGAAGTCAATGTTCATACCGCTGGGGTGCAAATTGCCCAAGCGAAATATGAGGTGCTGCTTCTCCAATTTATGGTGGTCCTCACTCTGGCCATGGAGGAGGCCCAGGACAGAAAGGTCGGATTCGGAATGGGAGGGGGAGTTGAAATGCTGAGCCACCGGGAGATCAGGTTGGTTATTGCAAACCGAGCGGAGGTGTTCGGCGAAGCGATCGCCAAGCCTACGCTTGGTCTCACCGATGTAGAGCAGCTGATATCTAGAGCAGCAGATGCAATAGATGAGGTTGGAGGAGGCGCAGGTGAACCTCTGCCGTACCTGGAAAGACTGCTTGGGTCCTTGAATGGAGTCAAAGGGGGGAGGTAAAGCGACAAGTGTAGCATTTCCTGTGGTTGCAAGGGAAAGTGCCCAGAGAGGGGGTGGTTCGGGTGGGAAGGGACAAATTGACCAGGGAGTTCCGGAGGGAGCGGTTTCTGCAGAAGGCAGACAGGGGAGGAGATTGGAAGATGTGGCAAGTGGTGGGATCATGTTGGAGGTGGCGAAAATGTTGGAGGATTATTTGTTGTATGTGACGGCTGGTATGGTGGAAGGTGAGGTCAAGGGGGACTCTGCCCTTGTTATGAGTGGGGGATGGGGATGAGAGCAGAGTCACGGGGTATAGAAGAGACCCTGGTGAGAGCCTCATCTATAGTAGAAGAGGGGAACACCCGTTCCCTGAAGAATGAGGACATCTCTGATACCCTGGTGTGGAACACCTCATCCTGGGTGCAGATGCGGCGTAGACAGAGGAATTGGGAGTAGGGGATGGAGTCCTTACAGGAAGCAGGGTGGGAAGAAGTGTAGTCCAGATAGCCATGGGAGTCAGTGGGTTTATAGTGGATGTCGGTCAGTAGTCTATCACCTGCGATGGAGTAGAGAGGTCAAGAAATGGTAGGGAAATGTCGGAAGTGGTCCAGGTGTATTTGAGTGCCGGATGGAAGTTAGTGGTGAAATGGATGAAGTCAGCAGTGAGTTGTGTGTGGGTGCAGGAGGTAATAATAATAATAACTTTATTTATAAAGCACTTTAAACAACTGCAGTTGCCACAAAGTGCTGTACATGAGAACTCATGGACAAGAAGTTATTACAAACCATTAAAAACCGTAAAACAAAGGACTATAAAACAGTAAAAATTAAAAGACATTAAAAGCACTAAAAACAGGAGCAATGTCTCAGCCAGTGTCGAAAGCCAGAGAATAAAAATGAGTTTTTAAGGTGGATTTGAAGATGGACAGTGAGGGGGCCTGTCTGATGTGCAACGGCAAGGTGTTCCAGAGTGCCGGAGCAGCAACAGAAAAGGCTCTATCCCCTCTGAGCTTCCGCTTAGACCTTGGTACCTCAAGGAGCAGCTGACCTGAGGCACCGGGCAGGAGCGTATGGGTGGAGCAGCTCAGAGAGGTAAGGCGGGGCGAGCCCATTCAACGTTTTAAAAACAAATAAAAGAATTTTAAAATGAACTCGAAAGTGCACTGGGAGCCAGTGAAGGGAGGCCAAAATTGGCGTAATGTGCTCCCTCTTTCGAGTTCCGGTTAAGAGGCGAGCGGCAGCATTTTGAACCAGCTGGAGACGAGCCAATGAAGCTCGTGCGACTCCAGAGTAGAGTGCGTTCCAGCCTAGATGTAATAAAGGCATGGATTACTGTTTCAAAATGCTGCCGCTCGAGAATGGGCTTCACCTTTGCCAGCTTCCTTAGGTGAAAGAAGCTGGACTTAACCACCGCGCCTATTTGTTTATATAGTTTAAAATCACCGTCCATCCTAAAACCCAGGTTTAAAACTGTTGGCTTTACGGACAATGCCAGTGGACCCAAGTCAACAAAGGGAGGTTCACGGCAGCCATTGGGGCCAAACAAAATCACCTCTGGTAGCACCAATGCAACCGCCAATGTAGCGGAGGTAGAATTCAGGGATACGGCCACGGTACGCCTCGAACAAGGATTGTTCGACGTACCCAACAAAAAGGCAGGCATAGCTGGGGCCCATGCGCGTGCCCATAGCTACGCCTTGTATTTGGAGGAAATGGGAGGAGTCAAACAAAAAGTTATTAAGGGTAAGGACCAGCTCCGCTAGGCAGAGGAACGTATCAGTTGACGGGCATTGGTTGGTTCTGGGGCCGAGGAAGAAACCGAGGGCTTTGAGACCCTCCTGGTGGGGGATGGAGGTGTAGAGTGACTGGACATCCATGGTGAAGATGAAGGAATGGTGTTCTAGACAACGGAAGTCCTGGAGTAGACGAAGAGCGAGGTATGAGGAAATTAGTTCTGTAGGACTCGAACAGGCAGAAACAATGGGTCTGCCAGGACAGTCAGGTTTGTGGATTTTGGGGAGAAGGTAAAATAGGGCCGTGCGGGGCTGGGGAATGATGAGTTTGGAGGCTTGGGAGGGTAGGGAGTCGGAGTTGATGAAGTCAGTGATGGTGCCAGAGATAGTGGCCTGGTGCTCGGCTGTGGGGTCATGGTATGTCATGAATGAATACGTTTATTGGGAAAATATTCACATATAAGAAATTTGCCTTGGTACTCCGCCCGCAAGTGACAACATGACATAAAGTGTCCTTTTGATGTCATTTATTGTAATGCTGTGGAGGTATGGTTACCATTTGACAGATAGCAAGAATTAGCATGATGAGGAAAATGGAGAAGAGAAGAAAATAGTAAAGATTGTTTGGTTCCACCCCCTCCCCCCCAAAAAGAATATACATACAATGTTTTACTTTTAATGTAGGCCAGCATAAGATTATATATTTAATATATCTGTCCAAATGTCTTAAATATTATTATTGTACCTGCCTCAACTACTTCCTCTGGCAGCTCATTCAATACATTATGCCAGCGGGCATCGGAAATACAATATTTTTGCCTGCCTCTGATTTGACATCTCCGCATTTATGATTGGCTGCATAATGTAAATGGACATCCCTTCGTACTTCAGCTGGAGGTGGAACAAATGGTTGAAAAGGTTGCAGAATGTTGTAGCTAATAGCCTTTGTTACCTTAAAAAAAATGGTCTTAACAATCTAATTTTCAACAAACATTGCATGAACCTCAGATCCCTTAAATCGCATATAATTCTTCTACAGTTTACAGAAAGGGCCACTAGAGGTAATCAAGTAGTCAACATTTTAATCATCCAAATGGCTGCTCCTCATACAGTCCCTTCAGTCCAATTCGTCCATGCTGACCTTGAAGTCCTATCGAAACTAATTTCATTTCCCTGCATTTGACTCCATATTTTTCCTATCCATGTATCTGTCCAAATGTCTTAAATATTATTATTGTACCTGCCTCAACTACTTCCTCTGGCAGCTCATTCAATACATTTGATTCTAATAATGTTGTAGATTATCATTTATAAGCTATTTATAAGCTATAATATATCTTTGAGTGCGAGGTGTATAATTCTCTTCACTTTAATACGATATAAAATGTGTCATGAACCCAGATGTATAACTTCACTGAATCTGCCAATTCCAGTAACTCTCATCCACTGTGTTCCCTCTCTCTCCTGATCCACTCAGGTTCTCGCTTCCCTCCTTCACCTGGTTCCGTCTCCCCATCATTCACAAACATGTTAGGTCTCCTATTATTTCTCCCAGCTGGTTTTATCGGCCGATAGAAAGGGAAAGTCGAAGTGTAATGTAATTTCAGGTTCGATATTTAAGCCAGAGCTTCTGTTTTTTTTCTTTTTCTTCTGTCCTTCAAGATTTAGACTTGGAAACATAGAAAATAGGTTCAGGAGTAGGCCATTCAGCCCTTCGAGCCAGCACCACCATTCAATATGATCGTGGCTGATCATCCAAAATCAGTACCTCATTCCGGATTATTCACCATATCCATTGATTCCCTTAGCCCGAAGAGCTAAATCTAACTCTCTCTTGACAATATCCAGAGAATTGGCCTCCACTGCCTTCTGCGGCAGAGAATTCCACAGACTCACAACACTCTGGGTGAAAATGTTTTTCTTCATTTCAGTCCGAAATGGCACCCCTTGGACCATGACCCCACAGCCAAGCACCAGGCCACTATCTCTAGCACTATCACTGACTTCATCACTTCCGGCTCCCTGCCCTCCCAAGCCTCCAACCTCATCGTTCCCCAGCCCCGCACGACCCGATTTTACCTTCTCCCCAAAATCCACAAACCTGACTGTCCTGGCAGACCCATTGTTTCTTCCTGTCCGTGTCCTACCAAACTTATTTCCACATACCTTGACTCCATCCTATCCCCCCTGGTTAAATCCCTCCCTGCCTATGTTCAAAACACCTCACACGCTCTTCGTCTACTCCAGGACTTCTGTTGTCTAGACCACCATTCCCTCATCTTCATCATGGATGTCCAGTCACTTTACACCTCCATTCCCCACCAGGAGGGTCTTAAAGCCCTCCGTTTCTACCTCGACCGCAGAACCATCCAATCCACGTCTACTGATACTCTCCTCCGCCTAGTGGAGCTGGTCCTTACCCTTAACAACTTTTTGTTTGGCTCCTCCCATTTACTCCGAATACAAGGCGTAGCTATGGGCACGTGTTGGGCCCTAGCTATGCCTGCCTCTTTGTAGGGTACGTCAAACAATCTTTGTTCGAGGCGTACCAGGGCCCTATCCCCAAACTCTATTTCCGCTACATCGACGACTGCATTGGTGCTACCTCCTGCACGCACACACAACTTACTGACTTCATCCATTTCACCACTATCTTCCATCCGGCACTCAAATACACCTGGACCATTTCCGACATTTCTCTACCATTTCTAGACCTCACTATTTCCATCGCAGGTGATAGACTACAGACACTTCTTCCCACCCTGCTTCCTGTAAGGACTCCATCCCCTACTCCCAATTCCTCCGTCTACGCCGCATCTGCACCTAGGATGAGGTGCACCCAGGGCATCGGAGATGTCCTCATTCTTCAGGGAACGGGGGTTCCCCTCTTGTACAATAGATGAGGCTCTCACCAGGGTCTCTTCTATACCCCGTAACTCCGCTCTCACTCCCCATCCCCCCCCACTCGTAACAAGGGCAGAGTCCCCCTTGTCCTCACCTTCCACCCTACCAGCCGTCGCATACAACAAATAATCCTCCGATATTTTCGCCACCTCCAACGGGATCCCACCACCGGCCACATCTTCCCATCTCCTCCCCTGTCTGCTTTCCGTAGAGACTGCTCCCTCCATAACTCCCTGGTTAATTCTTCCCTTCCCACCCAAACCACCCCCTCTCCTGACACTTTCCCTTGCAACCACAGGAAATGCTACACTTGTCGCTTTACCTCCCCCCTTGACTCCATTCAAGGACCCAAGCAGTCTTTCCAGGTGTGGCAGAGGTTCACCTGCACCTGCACTATGAACATTGACTTACCTAATTTCAGGTAGTCCCTGCCTTCTGCTCCCCTTCTCAGCTCTCCCTCAGCCCACTGTCTCCGCCTCTTCCTTTCTTCTTCACGCCTACCCTCACAGCAGTCTGAAGAAAGGTCTCGACCCGAAACGTTGCCTATTTCCTTCGCTCCATAGATGCTGCCTCACCCGCTGAGTTTCTCCAGCATTTTTGTCTACCCCTTATTATCAAACTGTGACCCCTGGTTCCGGACTCAGGAACATTTTTCCTGCATCTACACTGTCCAATCCTCTAAGAATTTTATATGTTTCTATAAGATATCATCTCATCCTTCTAAATTCCAGCAAATGCAAGCCCAGTTGACCCATTCTTTCATCAACTCAAATCCTCTCACAATGAAGGATTGGCTTTCTTCAGTGACACCCAGGTTTTGTTGCACCTCCCCTTCTCCTAATCTGACACCATTCAGATAATTTCAAAAGCTGCACTTGATGAGGTGCAGCTTTTGAAAGCCCTTCTTCAGTTCCTCATCCAAAGCGATATTTTTGGTTTGTGAGCCTTGAATGTCATTGTGACTTTGCTATGCGGTGGTGATATAGCTGTATCTAATCTTGTCCTCTTTATTCAGGAATGTTTGAACTGTATTCATCAAAATAGATCAAAGCAGACCCTTCTGGCATTTTAACAATTCATTTTGTACCTTTAAACATACTTTATGATATGTTTTATCAATGTTTTTTATAGTTATATTACCAAATCAAAACTAAAATACTTCATCATTTCAAGCTTTTAATTATGAGACCTAAGATAAAGTTTGCTTTGTGTGGTGATAATTTACTTACAACTAATCTAAGTTAGTTCTCTTCTGGTAGATATAAATCAAGCGAATAGCTTTTTGTAGAACGATCTTAATTAAAGCACTAGAAATGTGCGTATCATTATCGATGTGTGCTTTTGACTGTTCAACTATTTTTTTACAAAACTGAGCTCCTGCAATGGACCTAGGTGTAGAAGTCCTAAAGACTTGGGCTACAATTGCTGACTTGGCTAATCTTAGTTGACACGACAGTCAAGATTTATAATCTGCTTCAGTATACAAAGGTCTCATTGAATCTTAGAGCTATTTTGGTATAAATGACTGAAGTATTTACCAGAGAGAACAAAAGTGATGTGTTTTGGAGAGCCAAATATATTTGCAAAAGGATTAAAAATATCTTATTTAAAAAGTGTGCATCTTTTTCCATATACAGTGGCTTGCAAAAGTATTCATACCCCTTGAACTTTTCCACATTTTGCCACGTTACAACCACAAATGTAAATGTATTTTATTGGGATTTTATGTGATAGACCAACACAAAGTGGTGCATAATTGTGAAGTGGAAGGAAAATGATACATGGTTTTCAAATTTTTTTACAAATAAAAAACTGAAAAGTGTGGCATGCAAAAGTATTCAGCCCCCTTTACTCTGATACCTCCAAAATCCAGTGCAACCAATTGCCTTCAGAAGTCACCTAATTAGTAAATAGAGTCCACTTGTGTGTAATCTAATCTCAGTATAAATACAGCTGTTCTGTGAAGGCCTCAGAGGTTTGTTAGAGAACATTAGTGAACAAACAGCATCATGAAGCCCAAGGAACACACCAGACAGGTCAGGGATAAAGGTTACACAAAAAAGCTGGAGAAACTCAGTGGGTGCAGCAGCATCTATGGAGTGAAGGAAATAGGCAACGTTTCGGGCCGAAACCCTTCTTCAGACTGATCGGGGGCGGGGGTGCATAATTGTGAAGGGGACAAGAAAGATACATGGAAAAGTAGGAAAAAGCTGAAAGGCTGGGGGATGGAGGAGACAGCAGCCCCCTGACTCTGAAGGGGAGGAGACAGTGCAAGGACTAAAACAAAATAATGGGAGAATTCGATGTTCAGGTTTGCCCCGGGATGCAGAAGCCCCAAACGGAATAGGAGGGATAAAGTTGTGGAGAAGTTTAAAGCAGGGTTAGGTTATAAAAAAAATCCCAAGCTTTGAACATCTCACGGAGCACTGTTCAATCCATCATCCGAAAATGGAAAGCGTATGGCACAACTGCAAACATGGCCGTCCACCTAAACTGACAGGCCAGGCAAGGAGAGCATTGATCAGAGAAGCAGCCAAGAGGCCCATGGTAACTCTGGAGGAGCTGCAGAGATCCACAGCTCAGGTGGGAGAATCTGTCCACAGGACAACTATTAGTCGTGCACTCCACAAATCGGGCCTTTATGGAAGAGTGGCAAGAAGAAAGCCATTGCTGAAAAAAAGCCATAAGAAGTCCTGTTTGCAGTTTGCCACAAGCCATGTGGGGGACACAGCAAACATGTGGAGGAAGGTGCTCTGGTCAGATGAGACCAAAATTGAAATTTTTAGCCTAAATGCAAAACGCTATGTGTGGCGGAAAACTAACACTGCACATCACCCTGAACACACCATCCCCACTGTGAAACATGGTGGTGGCAGCATCATGCTGTGGGGATGCTTTTCTTCAGCAGGGAAGCTGGTCAGAGTTGATGGGAAGATGGATGGAGCCAAATACAGGGCAATCTTGGAAGAAAACCTGTTAGAGTCTGCAAAGGACTTGAGACTGGGGCAGAGGTTCACCTTCCAGCAGGACAACGACCCTAAACATACAGCCAGAGCTACAATGGAATGGTTTAGATCAAAGCATATTCATGTGTTAGAATGGCCCAGTCAAAGTCCAGACCTAAATCCAATTGAGAATCTCTGGCAAGACTTGAAAATTGCTGTTCACAGACGCTCTCCACGCAATCTGACTGAGCTTGAGCTATTTTGCAAAGAAGAATGGGCAAAAATTTCAGTCTCTAGATGTGCAAAGCTGGTAGAGACATACCCCAAAAGACTTGCAGCTGTAATTGCAGCGAAAGGTGGTTCTACTAAGTATTGACTCAGGGGGGCTGAATACATTTGCACGCCACACTTTTCAGTTTTTTATTTGAAAAAAAAATTTGAAAACCATGTATCATTTTCCTTCCACTTCACAATTATGCACCACTTTGTGTTGGTCTATCACATAAAATCCCAATAAAATACATTTACGTTTGTGGTTGTAACGTGACAAAATGTGGAAAAGTTCAAGGGGTATGAAAACTTTTGCAAGCCACTGTACATGTTTTGAAAAGTCGACATGCACTATCCAACAAGTTAAAATAAATAACATTAAAAATGTCTGTCTCACTGTTTGGGGAATCTTGTGCAATAAAAGCCTTTTGCATTCTTGGTTTTCATCTACTTTATTTTAATGCCTCTCTGTACTGTTTTCTTTCAGGAGTTGTTCGCAGAATTTGATGCCGAGATGAGACATCGAGAGCATGACTTCACACTTCGAAGAGATGAAATGAATAACCTGGTGCTCAGCAGTAAGCTGAAGGTTTGTCAAGAATTTTCCTTGTCATATCATCAGTATTCTGAGTTTTTATTCTGCACTAAAACTAAATTTGAAATTATTTGAAATTTACTGAGCATTTATGATCTCTACATCACAAATGTAATTTAATGTTTATTCAAAATTAATGTATTAAAAAAATAACCTGAAAGGATGTAATCAAACTGTTCTTCAGTGCAACCGGTGAGCTTGGCTTATCTGGAGAAAGAGTACATTTATGGCATTGATTTCGGGACCAGCAGCAGTCAAAGAATCATGATATGGTGTCCGATCTAGAAAGGTTGTTCCAGCTAAAGTATTATTTGTGATGCAGCATGGTATTCCATCAGCAATAAACATGTTAAATGAAAGATGACATGAAGTTGCATAGTAGATCAAATTGACGTGAACATGGAGGATTCAGCATGGTATAGACAATAGGTGCAGGAGTAGGCCATTCGGCCCATCGAGCCAGCACCGCCATCAATGTAATCATGGCTGATCATCCCCAATCAGTTCCTGCCTTCTCCCCATATCCCCTGACTCTGCTATTTTTAAGATTTTTAATTGTTCCCCATGTTAAGAGTTGAGTGTGACAGGAAAGGGAATGTAGTGAAAAGTGTTTAATTGTCATATATCCCGACAACAGAACAGAGAAATTCTTACTTGCAGCAATTTAACGGCCCTAAATGCAATTATACATTAATAATATATAATAATCAAAATATATAATAACCATGATACTAGCCACAATATTGCAAAAAACAAAGTCAACGCTTCAAGGTTTCACGATCAGTTTGTTGTCACATGTACCAATTAAGGTGCAGTGACATTTGAGTTACCATACAGACTGAAAGACTCATCCATGCCTTTATCTCCTCCCGACTGGACTACTGCAACTCACTTCTCCTTGGCATCAGCTCCACCTACATCAACCGACTCCAACTGGTCCAGAACGCAGCCGCCCGACTCATCACCCACACCAAATCCTGGCATCGCATCACTCCAGTCCTCAAACAACTTCACTGGCTTCCCATCTCCCACCGGATCACCTACAAAATCCTGGTCCTCACCTACAAAGCCCTCCACCATCTCCCCCCCCCCATATCTCACTGACCTCCTCTCCCCCTACGAACCCTCACGGTCCCTCAGATCCACATCAGCCGGTCTCCTCTCCATCCACGTCCAACCTCCGCAGTTTTGGGGACAGAGCCTTCTCCAGGGCAGCTCCCAGGCTCTGGAACTCCCCCCCCCAACTGATCCGCAATTCCGTGTCCCTCACCATCTTCCAGTCCCGCCTCAAGACCCATCTCTTCACCTCTGCCTATCCTTAGCCCCACGTCCCCCTCCCTTTTCATCTGTGCTTGAATTACCTCATATTGTGTTTTGAATTGAATTCTGTCTTTAATTTGTGTACTAGTCATGTCTCTACTATTTATTTCATTCCGCTTACATGTTTTTCCTCTTCTTGCTAAATGTTTGTAAGGTATCCTTGAGACTCTTGAAAGGCGCCCATAAATACAATTTATTATTATTATACAGCCATACTAAATGAAAAGCAACAAGACACACAACAACATAAAAGTTAACATAAACATCCAACACAGTGGATTCCACATTCCTCACTATGATGGAAGGCAATACATTTAAATCTTCTTCCTCTTTGTTCTCCCGTGGTCGGGGCAGTTAAACCATCCGCATTAGGGGTGATCAAAGCCCCCGCAGCTGACGATCGAAGTCCCCATTGGCGTGATCGAAATAGTCCTGCATCGGGCCAGTTGAAACTCTCTCCACGGCTTGGAGCTTCCGAATCAGCCTCGTTTTACCAGAGACCGCGGGCCTCACAATGTTAAAGTCCCCAGGCCCCGCGGTTGGAGTTTCGATCCCCGGCAAAGGGATCGCAAGCTCCCCGATGTTAAAGTTCAGCAGACACCCGCGGCTTGGAGCGCCGGGTCAGTCTCCAGGAAAGGCCGCCAACTCCACGATGTTAGGCCGCAGTGGAGATGGAGATGTGATATGGATAAAAATCGCATTTCCGTCGAGGTATGAGATTAAAAAAAAGTTTCCCCCAACTCCCCTCCACCCCCAACCCCCACATAAAGCAAACCAAGGAATACTAAAACATACTTTTAACACATACTAACAATAACCAGAAAGAAGAAAGGACAGACAGATTGTTGGCGAGACAGCCATTATTCTCAGTTAAAGTGCAGTTAGTGTATCAGAGAAAGACATGCATCTATGGGAATGAAGATCAGGTGCAGAGATGTTTTTCATAGGATGCGGAAAGCAGGACAATAGTAGTTCATGGGCATGTGTAATTTCTGGTGAGTAACAGAGTGTAGCTGAAAGAAAAGTTTACAACTGATGCAACTGGGCAACCGACCAGGGTCACAGAATATAGAAAAAAGGATGCTGGTTTACAAAAAACAGGACACAATGTGCTGGAGTAACTCAGCAGCTCAGGCAACATCTCTGGAGAACATGGATAGGTGACATTTCGGATAGGAACAGATGAAGGGCTTGGACCCGAACCATCATCTATCCATGAATTTCTCCAGAGATGCCGCTTGAGCCACTGAGTTACTGCAGCACATTGTGTCTTTATTTTTCTAGGCTACTGAAGGTGAGTCCAATGGTGGAGTTGGTCTTGATATCTGAAGAAGTTCAGGAATTGGAAGCCAAGTTGAGGTGGTTTAGCAAAGAGGATTTAAACTACGCATAACTCTATTTAGTAAACTTGTATTTCACATAGAAATTGCTGTGACTTATCTTAAAGAGCATTTTTTGTGTTAACTTCCGCAATTGACTGTTACAGGTGAAACTTCTGTCAAAAGAGTTGGAACTCCTGAGGGAGGCGGGGATAAAGGCTGCAGAATCACTTCATGTGGCAGAGAAAACAAACCATCAAATGTCAAAACAACTTCAAAGAAAAGAATTTGAATTAAAAGATGTAGAAGCCTTAAAAGAAGCCAGGTATGATTCAGTGAAATTGTTTCTTTTGTAGTTTGTGTGTAATCCTCTATATATGATAGCTGATGCTGAGGTGTGGGTGGGGTGGCGGTGGGAGAGAATTTTATTTCTGACCCCATCAGCTAAAAGCACATATATAATGTACTTTACTTCTTGAAATGCAAGATAGAAAGAATAGAAACATAGAAACATAGAAATTAGGTGCAGGAGTAGGCCATCCGGCCCTTCGAGCCTGCACCGCCATTTAATATGATCATGGCTGATCATCCAACTCAGTATCCCGTACCTGCCTTCTCTCCATACCCTCTGATCCCCTTGGCCACAAGGGCCACATCTAACTCCCTCTTAAAATTAGCCTGTGAACTGGCCTCAAAGACCCTCTGTGGCAGAGAGTTCCAGAGATTCACCACTCTCTGTGTGAAAACACGTTCTCCTCATTCGGTTTTCAAAGGATTTCCCCCTTATCCTTAAGGCGTGACCCCCTTGTCCTGGACTTCCCCAACATCGGGAGCAATCTTCCTGCATCTAGCCTGTCCAACCCCTTAAGAATTTTGTAAGTTTCTATAAGATCCCCTCTCAATCTCCTAAATTCTAGAGAGTATAAAAGAGTCTAGCCAGTCTTGATTCAGTGACAGTCCTGTTTATTTTGTATCAGTTGTGAACCTTCTCTGATGCTGAGGATGGGGTGGTCCTTCCTCAGATTTGGAGAGGGGGGGCACGCAATACTTTTGTTTCACCAAGACCCCATCACTGCAGTAGAAAAGCCCATCCTATACTGTACTTCCTCTTGCTATGAAAGCACCATGAATGAACTGCAGATGCTGGAATCTTAAGAAGGGTTGCCTAACCATTCCCTCAACATAGGCTACCTGACCTGCTGAGTTTCCCCAGCACATTGTCGATTAAAGTAAAGCTAGGTTGTCAGAATCATTGTTTAAATCAAAGCCACTGCCATGTATGGATTTGTAGTACAGACATTGACATTTCTAGACAATAGCAATTTAGATAACTTTTGTAATCTTGAGATGTATTATTGATGTATACTGCAGTAGAGTTGATGTAATTTGCTGATTTTTGTTAAAAATCTTCTGTCTTAAAGCTTTTATAACATTTTCTCTCTCAAAAAGCAGAGCAAAAAAAATAACATTAATGGGAAATTCGTCGGTATGCTGAGAATCAATTTAGAAATGACTATGACTAATTCATTTATTGAGAACTGGACCTTGCTGATAAGGCCTGTATTTATTGTCCAATCCTAAATGCCCATGAAAATATGTTAGTGAATCACCATGAATTATACCAATAATGGTCTAATGGCTCAACTATGTAATTAGCTAGGACATCTATCTGTCTATATAATTAAAACTTAATTTAAATAATTTAATGCATTTCGTTGTCTCTGTACTGTACACTGACAATGACAATTAAAATTGAATCTGAATCTGAAAAGTCTCATCTTGGCAACTTCCTGTTTCCACTGCGCTTTGATATTAGAAATAACGCTACCACATATGGCTGTGATTTTTTTGGCCAACGTACTCAGAGTCCTCCTCCGCTGCGCAGGCCCTGAGGATTTTTCCCATCAATGACAAATAAAATATTTATTAGCATTTTAAAAATCTTGAGTTTCTCTATCCTGTCAATCACCGAGAAACCCGTCCCTTTTGCCCAAAATACCCGTATTAGCCCAGGAGGAGCATTTTGGCCCAAAAGGCCTGTGCCAGGACAGGAAAAGTCCAGAAAAAGTGCCTTTCACTGAGATTTCACTCAGATTTTTTTTAAAGAGCCCCTTCGGCCCATCAGGCCTGTACTGGCCCAGGAGTCCCTTCGGCCCATCAGTAAGTATTCCCCCTGCAAACCTCACTGCAGTATTTTTCTCCCTCCCTTCAGTTGCGCCCTGTGAGATTCAGGCCAGGATAGACTGTCCTCCATCATTGCCGTGATCTGCAGAAAAAGATGAAAAATGTCTAAAATTGATTCTCCGCCCTCTCCCCCTTCTCTCTCACAGAGTCTCTCACCTGTTTTGGGCAAAATTTCTGGCAGTTTCTGAGCTGCCATCCCACCAGGCTTGTATGACTGAGCTGCAAGCCCATCAGGCCTGAGTGACTGAGCTGCCATCCCACCAGGCCTGAGTGACTGAGCTGCCAGCCCAAGAATCCATTTGGCCACAATGTCCATACTAACCCTCTGGAAACCAGTCCCATTGGCCCACAACACCCATACTAGCACTCTAGAACCCCCCCCCCCCCACTGGCCAGCAATATTGGAATTGGTAGAGAGGTGGAATATTGCGTTGGGGGACCTGCCCTCCCGTGTGAACATGGGACCCAACGGGTCCCACTTATAGTACATAACTAAAACTCTGATCCTGTGCTCTTCCGGCAACATTTGCACAACAATGGTACGCGATAGCGCTACGAGTTTTCGTCGGCTCACTCACCATTCTCCTGTGCTGCGAGTGCAACAAGTTTCATTCCGATTGGTGGCATATTGTAAAAGTTAGCGAGGTTAGAAAATCGTAAATAACATGCGTGCGCAGATCGATCTCCTCTCCAGCCAGTCAACGCCACGCGGATTGGTCCCTTGTCCTGTTACTCCGCGGGACAGTCCACCACTTCCTGCGCCAACGCTTCTTTACTGGAGCTGAGGATGGCCGGCGGAGATTTCCAACCGGGCACGATTTTCAGAGGGACCGGAAGGTGCCTGGGCCGACCCGGCCCGGGAGATGGCGCCAATCGGAAAGTGGAGAGTGTCCAGCGCCCGCTGTAAGTCCCAAACGCACTGCCATCGCAGAGCCCCGCAGCTCCAGCCCCTTCCCCTGTGGTCCCCCTCGCTGGCTCCTGCCCCCTCCCCCGTGATACCCCTCTCTCCCCCATTTAAACCTATCATTAGTCGGTAAGTTAGTGCACTGGGATGTGGACTCTGACTGCACAGCATCTATGTGATGAGGCCGTCTGAACTCAATAATCTGGCTTGCTTATCCCAATTTGTGTGCATGCTATTAACACTGTATAGGTAGAGAGCTAAAATGGGAAGTTTCTGAATTTTCACACCATTATGACTAAGGATTTTGATTATTTCACTTACAGTATCATGACAAGGTGGTCGATTAGGCAGAATCTTCTATTTGAAATTTTTCTATACCTATTAATTACAACTGTTAGAATTAGGTAGACAAAAATGCTGGAGAAACTCAGCGGGTGCGGCATCATCTATGGAGCGAATTATATAGGCAACGTTTCGGGCCGAAACCCTTGGTTTGTAAATTATTTTGTGAAATTAGATACATTTTTTGAGTGTTTTTACACCGCTAAACAATAAGGGTTTAGAAAAATAATTTGGACAATTAAACTTGAGCAAATACATTTCAGCTCCTCCTGAACTGCATTCAGCTCACAACTTGCTCTTTAGAAATTTGTTGTAGAACTCTTTGGATCTTTGAATCAAACAGCGACTGTAAGCTTTGTCTGTTTAGATCACAAAATTGCCTTTACTGTGCAGCATCCTGCCCGTTAATGTTGGCACAATTAAACATTTACCTACTGCAAGCGTGCCTACAATTACACCTCTTTGATTAACTACGTGTATTTTTCTTTGATAGAATGTGAATCACTGTTTCCTGTACATAGAACTGAATACATTGTAAGGAGTGGCCCAGATGATATGAACCAGGTTTTATTATTTTATGTCTACCTTCATAGAAAAGTAGAAAATAGGTGCAGGAGTAGGCCATTTGGCCCTTCGAGCCTGTACCGCCATTCAATATGATCATGGCTGATCATCCAACTCAGTATCCTGTACCTGCCTTCTCTCCATACCCCCTGATCCATTTAGCCACAAGGGCCACATCTAACTCCCTCTTAAAAATAGCCAATGAACTGGCCTCAACTGCCTTCTGTGGCAGAGAATTCCAGAGACACATCACTCTCTGTGTGAAAAATGTTTTCCTCAATAAAAGGTTGCAGCATTTTGTGTCTACCTTCAATAAAAGGTTCCATTTACTTATTTAACTATGTTGGATACACCTCTGTGTCATTCACAGGCACAGGTAAGATTGTATATTCTGAGTTTCTCACTATCTGGCCTTCAGGATAAAAGAACTCGAGGACAAAGTCAATTGCATGGAAATTAACTTGAAAAACGAAGAAGAAATGTTCCAACGCAAGTAAGTAAATTAATTAAAACTTTACACTCCTAAAACATACTTGTACATTATGTAAAGTATAGAATACTTGCAGAACAGCTCAAACGAGATCTGATAAAAGACTGCACATTTAAAAATGCCAGACTTCTTTGGAGACATTCTCGATTTCAATCAATAATTGTAATAAGTGTAGTATAAAATACATTCCCGAGAAATGAAAAAATATCACCACGGTGTAGGTAATTGTGATGCCAATCTGTCATAGAAATCCAATTTATCGTTATTAGGGGGAAAGTTCAAGTGGTGTACATAAAGTAATTTCAAATGTCAGTTTTGTTAGCTGTTTGCAATATCATAGGCTGGCCACTCCACAGGTAGATTTTAACCATATAACCATATAACAATTACAGCACGGAAACAGGCCATCTCGACCCTTCTAGTCCGTGCCGAACACATAATCTCCGCTAGTCCCATATACCTGCGCTCAGACCATAACCCTCCATTCCCTTCCCATCCATATAACTATCCATATATATATTTTGTACTGAGAAATGTCACAATGGTTTTATCTTTGGCATACAGATCTAGCAAAATACCACGGTAAGGACAGAACAAAAAGACAGGATCGCTGAGTGTATATCCTAGGCTATTTTTCACGGTTTGTCAATCAACCTGCAGGAAATGTTGTCAACTGGAAGAGCTGAAGTTCTGGAAAATAGTCCACTTTTTATCACACCTTTCATAGTTATGGGACAGATCAAAATACATTGCAAGTTAATGCATACTTTTAAATTGTAGTCAGTGTTGTAATGCAGAAACTATAGTGGTGAATGTGTGCTTGGTGAGCTGCTATCAAGTACAATGCTCAGATTATCTAACGTGTAGTAATTCCCCATTCATTAACTTTCTTCCCTCTCTCTTGCAAGTAGAAAGTAGACATTTGCATTAGAAATTAAATATTATATGAACTCTTCAAGGATGCCAAGTGTTTATTGTCATATGTAACGGCAATGAACAATGAAATTCTCACTTTCTGCAGCTTTGCAGGCCCATTACACAATATCACACAAATAAATAATAATCAGGAATAAAATCAATTAATAACCAGTAATACTCAGTACTCAGACCACAATAGTGCAAACCCAAAGTACGTGCAAAACCAAATTCTTTGCACATTAACATTTACAAACTATTATCTTACAAATTATTGTTTGTACGTTCTCCATGTGACTGCGTGGGTTTTCTCTGGGTGCTCCGGTCTCCTCCAACATTCCAAAGATGGACATGTTTGTGGGTTAATTGGCTCTGGTAAAATTGTAAAATTGCCCCTAGTGTGTAGGATAGTGTCAATTTACAGGGTGATCGCTAGTCGGCACGAACTCGGTGGGCCGAAGGGCCTGTTTCCACACTCTATCGCTAAAGTAAAGTAAACAAACGATAATACTTTGCAAATGAAACAGTTTTAAAGTTTGGATTATAGTTATGAAAAACAATTTGATCACAATTAAATAAATTATTTATTACCTACTTTTTCAATTATTTCTGTATTCCAACTTAATAACAGCCAACTATTTTTACATACACTTTCCTTTCCCAGCAGAGATTAGATCCGTCGCCCTCATGAACAGTGTTTTCTGTTACAAACTCATTGACCCTTGCTATTCTTAAACTTAATGACAGCATTATTTATGGATACTTGGAATTCTTCCATACCTCGGTTGGTGAGGTTTGTTGTGCAACTGCCATTGTAGTAGCATTATAAGACTACAAGGACTAACATTCTGACCAGAATGTTTATATTTAAAATATTAAGCAATGTACTTGTTCAACCCTTTCACAGTAGTGGATGTATTGGAATGGTATGATGCCCAGGGGGGCACGCTTATAATAACTTAAAGGTCTGCTTTTCTGAGCAGCAGTTTTACAATGGTTCTAAAAATGGATACCATGCATGCAGCAGCACACACCCATCAGAAAATGAAAGGCTGGATGTGCGTGCATAAAGAAATGAGATGTATTTAACAGTGGCACAGCTGGTAGAGCTACTGCTCACAGTGCCAGGGACCTGAGTTCAATCATGACCTCAGGTGCTGTCTGTGTGGTTTGTACGTTCTCACTGTGATGACATGGATTTCCTACGGCTGTTCCAGTTTCCCCACCACATCAAAAACATGTGAATTTGTAGGTTAGTTGGACTCTGAAATTGCCCCTTGGATAACATAGAACTATTATGTATGGATGATCGATGTTTGCTATAGACTCGGTGGACCAAAGGGCCTGTTTCCATGATGTGTATTTCAATCCATTTTTTGAATCAAACATCAGGCCTTCCACCTAAGCATAGTAGGCTTCTCATTTGCTTCAGGTCCTAGTTCTAATGCATCTCGTGCCATTACAGTTAAATGAACTACCTGAATATAGAATCTGGAACAGTAGAAGGGCTGTTGCCAATCCTATGCCAATGGACTAAATTCACACTCCAGCTATACATCAAACAAGCAATTCCCAATGCCATTCCAGAAACATACGTTTACTCGTCTTTGAGATCCACCATTCTGAAGCATTGTAACGCCTTATTGTACAAACCGGAAAACAGGAGGAGAGAGTTTCCATGAGGATCTATTTTTGTATCTTAGGTGGAAATGAGATTTAAACACAACTGCTGGTTTGAGTCACTTGTGTAAGTGGGTAAGCTCCACGTGTAAGTGTTTAATACACTCTCATGTACACTCACACCAATCAGTGAGTAAAATTGATAATAATGCAAGCAATCTACATAAAATAAAGTAGAATACGGGATTATATAACTGCATAGGGTAGTGATTCCAAGTTGTTTTATATTAATTTCCATAGTTGATGACCAGAAACATCACCTATCCATCTTTTCCAAAGATGCTGCCTGACCCCTCCAGCATTTTGAACCCTATAAACGGGATTTGTTTTGTGATTTTTTTTTTTTGTAGACAAAAAAATGCCAGTACACATACAGTATAACAATCCACACAATGCTATTGGGTGCTGTACACCAATGTAGATTTTAAATTTTATGAGATGCCAGCATGCCGTACCAGCGTTCATGTCCAGGGATATAGGCGGGCCAAAGGGCCTGTTTCTGTGCTGTATCTAAACTAAACTATGCAGAAATCCTCATGTCATTGGACAAAATGGAAGATACCTTCACTGCTAGTGGATAGATTGTTCATAATTAAGTGAGTTTAATAATTGCTTTATTATATATTTTCCAAAATGTCATTTTTCTTCAGACATTCTGAACTAGATCGCCTTGCTCGCGAGAGAGATGCAAAGCTCGCTACTGCAAAGCTAGTACACGCAGAACAGATCAGGGAACTGAACCACAAGATGCGGGAATTGCAGATAGGCTTAGAGACGTTTGAAGCGGAGAAACGACGAATGGAATGGAGCCATGCAGATGCCACAAAGGAGAAGGAGGATGAAATTGAAAAGTAAGTAAGGTTCAGCTGGCTCATAAAGGGCAGCATCCCTGCCTGGAATCATCACCCACAATGTATACGTATACATATGTGCTGCAAGTGGAAGGAATATCACATTCATCCTCTGCTTTCTCAGGTCTACCAACTTGGTCTAAGCAGTGACTGGACCCTGGGCAGCTTTCTACAAAACTCCCTTCTCCAAATAGCCCGATGGTCCCACACAGAATGCAAAGCTGACAGGAGACCCATCATTTGATTGATTGAAAGATACAGCTTGTAACATAGAAACATAGAAATTAGGTGCAGGAGTAGGCCATTCGGCCCTTCGAGCCTGCACCGCCATTCAATATGATCATGGCTGATCATCCAACTCAGTATCCCGTACCTGCCTTCTCTCCATACCCTCTGATAAGACAGTCTCTAAATACTGACAGATTCAATCCAGGAATCTAGTCTAAGGTGACACCTTCTGGTGAACCTGCACTCCCTCTATGGCAAGAATGTCCTTCCTCAGATTTGGAGACCAAAACTGTATGCAATACTCCAGGTGTGGTCTCACCAAGACCCTGTACAACTGCAGTAGAACCTCCCTGCTCCTATACTCAAATCCTTTTGCTATGAAAGCTAACATACCATTCGCTTTCTTCACTGCCTGCTGCACCTGCATGCCTATTTTCAATGACTGGTGTACCATGACACCCAGGTCTCGCTGCATCTCCACTTTTCCTAGTCGGCCACCATTTAGATAATAGTCTGCTTTCCTGTTTTTGCCACCAAAATGCATAACCTCACACTTATCCACATTATACTGCATCTGCCAAACATTTGCCCACTCACCCAGCCTATCCAAGTCACCTTGCAGTCTCCTAGCATCCTCCTCACAGCTAACACTGCCCCCCAGCTTAGTGTCATCCACAAACTTGGAGATATTGCCTTCAATTCCCTCATCCAGATCATTTATATATATTGTAAATAGCTGGGGTCCTAGCACTGAGCCTTGCGGTACCCCACTAGTCACTGCCTGCCATTGTGAAAAGGACCCGTTTACTCCCACTCTTTGCTTCCTGTTTGCCAGCCAGTTCTCTATCCACATCAATACTGAACCCCCAATGCCGTGTGCTTTAAGTTTGCATACTAATCTCTTATGTGGGACCTTGTTGAAAGCCTTCTGGAAGTCCAGATACACCACATCCACTGGTTCTCCCCTATCCACGCTACTAGTTACATCCTCGAAAAATTCTATAAGATTCGTCAGACATGATTTACCTTTCATAAATCCATGCTGACTTTGTCCAATGATTTCACCACTTTCCAAATGTGCTGCTATCCCATCTTTAATAACTGACTGTAGCAGTTTCCCCACTACCGATGTTAGACTAACTGGTATGTAATTCCCCGTTTTCTCTCTCCCTCCCTTCTTAAAAAGTGGGGTTACGTTTGCTACCCGCCAATCCTCAGGAACTACTCCAGAATCTAAAGAGTTTTGAAAGATTATTACTAATGCATCCACTATTTCTGGAGCTACTTCCTTAAGTACTCTGGGATGCAGCCTATCTGGCCCTGGGGATTTATCGGCCTTTAATCCATTCAATTTACCCAACACCACTTCCCGGCTAACCTGGATTTCACTCAATTCCTCCAACTCCTTTGACCCGCGGTCCCCTGCTATTTCCGGCAAATTATTTATGTCTTCCTTAGTGAAGACAGAACCAAAGTAGTTAGTTGAATCAGTAAATTATTGATTAACATTTAGTAATACCAGATTATAATAGTGCAAAACCAAAGTACGTAGTGCAAGCAAAATAATTAGTGTTCAAGAGTCTAATAGTTATTAGGAAAAGGCTGTTCTTGAACGCTGAGGTCATGGATTTTAAACTCCTGTAATCCTCCCAATGGTAACAGCAAGATAAGAAATGATTTGCAGTATTTTATGGTGGTTTCACATTGCGGTACAGCATTATTTCAAATAGTAAAGCTCTCGTTAAGAAAGGATTAAATGGTCCACATTTTGCACTAATTGAGAATGCTTGGGAGATAAAAGCAGTCACAAGGATTTAGTACATTATAGCATGTTGATGTGACTGAATCTGGCCATAGCCATAACAAATCTATGAATCCAGCATTGCTGCAAGCCACCCGGCAGGCTGAGCTTTCAATCAGATTGGACAGTTCGCAGGCAACAAATCAGGAGTTAAAAGCCCCAGGTTAAAAAATCAATTGAATTAGCTAAAGAATGGAAAGATTTGATCATTAATATGAGACTGAGCAAGAAGTGGAAGGATCATAAACTTTACAAAAATTTAATTTAAGGTAAATTATTTTTAAAATCATGGCATCTTTATATGTTATTTTGATGGGATAATTTGTAAAATTGATGTTTCAAAGCCAGAGAGATTGTTCAGTGGTAATTCTTATCTAGGATGCTATTAGAAACTCAATTCGACATCATTGACTGGCTTCACATTTTCAATGGGTTTGGGTTTGGAATTTTGAAGGTGAAAGATATTAAATCACTGATTCTGTTCTGTTAAACATCGCTGAAGACTGCAACAGACCTTCTGTAGATGCAGAGGCTATCAGCACACCCACCAACAGAATTATATGTGGAATGGCACAAGCAAAAGTCAAGAATTCCTATCAGTTTTACATGGATAGTTAATAGTTGAATTTATAGCTCTGCCATTATTACATTGCAAATTCCCTGCCATCACAAAGCCTTCACTGACATCACATGCTCAGCTGTGTTTTTTTTCCTTCTGTGCCAGTACTAAAGGGCCTGTCCCACTTTCACGACCTCTGCCGAGCTTGCCCTTGACTCGTATTCGCAGCATGGTCGTCACGAGGTCGTAGGAGGTCGTAGGAGGTTGTGGGTAGGTTGTGATGCTAGTCGTAGGTACTCGAGGCTTCAGGTAGGTCGGGGCGTTTTTCTAGCCTGATGAAATATGTCCACGAGTAAAAAAGGTTGTGAATTAGGTCTTGAAAGTGGGACTGGCCCTTAAATTGATAGCTGCTTTCATACTGAACCTCTGAATATCAAGGAAACTCATTCAAAAGCATTAAATGACAACTTTTGTGGTATGAAATGCAGATAACCATGTGGATAGGATGGATCTTGGGGAATGTTTCTCAAAGCTAAAGAAAATGCCTTTTGAAGTTTTAGATTGCATGAGTTCAAACTGGCTCCATTAAGCAACAAAGATGGTAATTTAGAGTTATTTTTATCAGGTGGAATTGTTGAACTAGTCACTGCCACTTTTACCTCAGCTGTATCCTTGACTGTGACCTACAGATTGTAGTGCCAATTAGAATACAGCTTATATTTCCAAATACAGTAGAAGCCTATTAGTGGATATGTTATTATTAGAAACATCAGTTTAAATGGAGTGGTTGGACAAAAATGGTTCAGTTCTACATGCACCTGCTGAAAGTGCTTTGTAAAAGGGATTTGAATAGAAGGGACATTTTATTATTTTCCAATAAATCATTTCTGTTGTTATGCCTAATGTAAGTGTCTTTCAGCCAAGTTTTACAATATTTTCACTGCATCAGCGATGCTTTACACCAGGGGTTGGCAACCTTGTTCTGCATAGGGGCCTGTGACGCATGTCTGTGAGTGGATGGCAGGCCACATCTATCATGTGTACACATGGATCCCGCCCCGGATGGCAGGCATCAAATCACATGTTCACATTGATCCCACGCCTTGGAGGACGCCACCCAGAGCACTGGTCCCTGGTTACCGACGCTCATGAACATGGCGCACCTACGGACCATTGCCTTGGCTCTGTCCTGAAGGCGGTGGCTCAAATACTCACACTAACTCGTCCCCGGCCTATTGACAACCCCGATCCCGACAGTGAACCCAGACATAGAAGGTGCGCGGCTGTGCCGGATACGGTACAGCCAGAGTTCGGCGCTGTTCGGCGGCTCCGTCATTGCGGCCGCAGCGCAGGCCTCCTTGCGTCACCGCGGCCTCAGGCCTGGGAGGTACCAGAGATGACAGAAGTCTGTGGGCCAGATAATTACTGGGGAAAAAATCCGCCTGCGGGCCGGATGATCTTGGATTACGGGCCGCATTCGGCCCGGGGGCCATAGGTTGCTGACCCCTGCTTTACACATCGAAATGCCTCAAATAGTACCTTTATTTCCGTTTTCATCATTAAAAGACATTTGGACTGGTACATGGATAGGAAAAGTTTAGAAGGATATGGGCCAAATGCAGGCAGGTGGTACTAATGTAGATAGGGCATCTTAATCAGCATGGATAAGTTGGGTCAAAGGGATGTTCCGTGTTTCCACTGTTTCCCTGTTGTTTGACTGTATGACTATGGGTTATTTTTAAATGCAGTTAAATATTTAAGTTGTTTTAATTTCTCATATCCAAGATTAATACTGTGTATTAATTGCACTAAAGGTATTTTTTGATATTTTTGTAAATGCATCTAAATGTTGTCCAGGAAACATTAATTTGGTTTCCTCGTCCTCTTTACTGTAACCTGTGACACATCAGCTCAGAATTTTCCGTCAGCAGGGAGCTGCCCTTGCTTGCTGCTGACCCACACGGTAAGCGTGAACTTCTTATGTGTTCATTGGTGTCGATTTTCTGACTGGGAGCGGTCATTATGCAAAATGCCAAGGCCCAGCACGGCAGTGGGCTTCGAGTGTGTGGGAGCCAATGGTTGGAGGGAGAGGAAGTGCTTCCCAGTGTCAGATGCAGAATCCTTGTTAACTGGCTGAACCATGCCTTTTACTTGGCAAGCTAATAAATGTGTCAAAAAATTAAACATAATTATTTCTTTGACATTCAAAAATATTCAAAAACTGAAGTAGATCAATTGATCTATCTCGGTGAAAGTGCGAAAAAGAAGCTAAATCTAAAGCAGCGAAAATGACATTGGATCAGCTTGGCCAGAATTGCAGCTGGTCTGGAGTGCAAGTACTCAATTCTACAGCCAGGATGTTCAAGAATTTAGTGTATGCAGAGCTCTCATGTGTACTTTTATATCATGTGGTGTAAATTGAATTTAATTAAGACCAGCTTCTGTAATGGTTGGGATTAAAGGTGAATCTCTTTAAATTTCAACTATTTTCTAGCTCCTCTCTGCACAGAAGCCATTCTGTGTTTTTCTTCTGAGGTTGAAAGGAGATCTGCCAACATAACAATCCATTTGTCATTAGTTAAGAAGAGTTAAAGTTATTTAATCTAACTCAATTGGGTTAAATCAATATGTGAAATGAAATTGTGTAAGAAAGAACTGCAGATGCTGGTTTAAATCAAAGGTAGACACAAAATGTTGGAGTAACTCAGTGGGTGAGGCAGCATCTCTGGAGAGAAGGAATGGGCGGCGTTTCGGGTCAAGACCTTTCTTCAGACTGATGTCAGAGGGGTGATGGGTCAAAGATAGAATGTAGGCGGAGACAGTAAGACTAGTGGGAGAACTGGGAAGGAAAGGGGATGGAGAGAGAAAGCAAGGGCTATCTGAAAGTGAAGTTGGTTAGAAGTGCACCTCCATCCCCCACCAGGAGGGTCTTAAAGCCCTCCGTTTCGTCCTCGACCGCAGAACCAGGCAACTTCCGTCTACCAATGCTCTCCTCCGCCTAGCAGAACTGGTCCTTACCAACAACAACTTCTGCATCGACTCCTCCCACTTCCTCCAGATCCAAGGCGTAGCTATGAGCACTCGCATGGGCATAGCTCTGCCTGCCTCTTTGTAGGGTACGTTGAACAATCCCTGTTCCAGGCCCTATCCCCGAACTCTACCTCCGCTACTTTGACGACTGCATTGGTGCTACCTCCTGCACCCATGCAGAATTCACTGACTTCATTAACTTCACCGCTAATTTCCATCCTGCACTCAAATTTTCTTGGACTATCTCCGACATCTCCCTACCATTTCTAGATCTCACCGTCTCCATCACAGGAAACAGACCATTGACCGACATCTACTGACCTACTGACCCCCATCGCTCTCTTGACTACACTTCTTTCCACCATGCTTCCTATAAAGACTCTATCCTCTACTCCCAATTCCTCCGTCTATGTCGCATCTGCGCCCAGGAAGAGGTGTTCCATACCAGGGCATTGTAGATGTCCTCATTCTTTCGATGAGGCTCTCACTAGAGTCTCCTCGATATCCCGCAGCTTCACTAGTACCCTCCCCCTCCATTCGTAACAAGGACAGTCCCCCGTGTCCTCACCTTCTACCTCATCAGCCGTCACATACTGCATATAATCCTCCGACATTTTCGCCAACTCCAACGGGATCCCACATCTTCCCATCTCCACCCCTTTCTGCTTTCTGCAGAGACCATTCCCTCCGAAACTCCCTGATCAACTCGTCCCTTCCCACCCAAACCACCCCCTCCCCAGGTACTTTCCCCTCCAACCGGAGGAGATGCAACACCTGTCCCTTTACCTCCCCCCTCGACTCCATCCAAGGACCCAAACAGTCTTTCCAGGTGAGGCAGAGGTTCACTTGCACCTCCTCCAACCTCATCTACTGTATCCACTGTTCCAGGTATCAACTTCTCTACATCGGCGACACCAAGCGCAGGCGCGGCGATCGTTTCACTGAACACCTCCGCTCAGTCCGTCTTAACCTACCTGATCTCCCGGTGCCTCAGCACTTCAACTCCCCCTCCCATTCCCAATCTGATCTTTCTGTCCTCGGCCTCCTCCATTGTCAGGGAGAAGCCCAGTGCAAATTGGAGGAACAGCACTTCATATTTGGCTTGGGTAGTTTATACCCCAGTGGTATGAACATTGACTTCTCTAACTTCAGATAGCCCTTGCTTTCTCTCTCCATCCCCTTCCCCATCTCAGTTCTCACACTGTCTCCGCCCACATTCTATCTTTGTCCCGCTCGCTCCCCTGACATCAGTCTGAAGAAGGGTCTCGACCCAAATCGTCGCCCATTCCTTCTCTCCAGAGATGCTGCCTCACTCGCTGAGTTACTCTAGCATTTTGTGAAATGAAGCTAATCTTTATCTCTAAGAAAGATACAGAGTGCTGGAGTAACTCAGCATATCTGGCGGCATCTCTGGAGAAAATGGATGGGTGACGTTTCGGGTTCAAGCTCCTGAAGAGGGGTCCCAAACTGAAACGTCACCTATCCACGTTATCGAGAGATGCTGCCGGACCTGCTTAGTTACTCCAGCACTTTGTATCTTTTTTTGTAAACCAGCATCTGTAATTCCTTGTGCCAAATTTTTATCCCTTGGAGCTGCTGCTCTCCATTCAAATTACTAGTTTGGATGTTCCTTTATCAGGCCCACCCTGTACAGGTCCAGGTGGTGTATCCTCCAGAGTAAATGCTGGAGAATTACTGAGTATGCACTTTGTCATGGCAATGCCAGCATTCATCTGGAAATTCCAGTCCACTGCAACAAAACATAATGGTCTGGAAATTCCAGCTGTTATCTCTGCTCACTAACAGTTCTCCTCTTACAGTGGAGAATCACTTGAGCAGCTACAGTTTTGACATGGTTTAGCAGAATGCCAAAGGGTTTTTTAGTTGGGTTGCTGCCCTTACGATCCGGGCCTGGTTGTCCTTCTGTCTTGCTAATAGTTGGGCAACACTACCAAACACAATTGCTTTAGTCAAGAGTGTGGAGTGTTTGTTTGTCAGATATGCCATCAAGGGACAATGACATTCTTACTTACTGCTGCATAATAGGCCTGTAAATACAATAACTCATATATAATATATAATAATCAAAATATAATAACTAATTAGCCGTAATGTGAAATAATCATAATTGTGCAAAAAACAAAGTCCATGTTGCAACCAAAGACATCCTCAGAAGACTGTAGTTGCTGAGTTTAGTGTTGTGCCGTGTTCAAGATCCTGAAGATTGTTGAGGAAGCTGTTTTTGAACGCGGAGGTAAAGGTTTTCAGGCTCCTGTATCTTCTTCCCGATGACAAAATCAGATCATGGCCAGGGTGGTATTGGTCTTTGATGATATCGGCTGCTTTTTTGAGGCAGTTTCTGTACATCTCTCCGATGGTGACTTGTTTTACTCAAGATTTCAGCATCGTATCCTCAAAGGGAGAATACGGTAAAGAAAACTCAGCAGATTAGGCAATGTTTGCAGAATGAGAAAAACAGAGTAAATATTACTGATGGACAAGTTCACTACATAACTGTAAGGTTCATCAATTCTGGATGACTTGTTTTTTTTCTCTGAATCGGACACTGCTTGATGAGCTGGCCATTTTGACCATTTTAGTTTCAGGATCAGCAACAGATTAAATATGCATTTCACAGCTATACCATAACGTAACTCTCAATTTGCTTTCTCGCTCTAAGTGCCTTCAATAATCTATTAACCAGAAAACTCCATAAACATTGAAATCATTTCAACATCCTGACTTCACCCGAGCAGAGATAATCTCTTTATCCTATCCATTCCTCCTCCATTTTCTATTTATGTGGCAAGGTACTTGACTTTCTTTAAGCTGCTATAAACAACACAACATTTATCCTCTGTGTTTTTGGGGATGGCTGGAGTTGACTATTCCCAATCCTGATTAGTATACAAGAAATTCAGTCAGAAAGTGACAGTGAGCAGATGTTAGCTGAAGATTACGTATATATTTTCAAAGACGTCTTCTTCTTGCGTATGGCGTGCACAGCCTTAAGTTGTAGGACAACTTGTTCTATTTGACCTTTTTTAATTGTGCACACCAGGTTGATTGCATTCGTCGAAACAGGGCGGACCACATGAAGGTTGCAATCTCCCACCCTATTTTCAAAGACAATACTGTATGAAGAAATTTAAAACAATTTAGATCCAATTCATTCATTTATCATTAATGTCTTGAATCAGTGCTCTTTGACACTTTGCGGTTTACTGTCAGGTCCTTTGCATTTAACTTGATTCTGTTAAAAACAATATGTAAAAACAGGTTTTTTTAAATATTTTAACAAGCATTTAATGTCATTTTGGACCAAAACTGAATTAGATACATTTGGGTTTTTTTAAACTTCATTCTTCATTTAAGTAATGGATCAATAGATATGAGAGGTTTAGATGGATATGGGGCACATGTGGGCAAATGGGAGTAGCTTAGATGAGGTATCTTAATCAGCATGGACGAGTTGGGCCGAAAGTTAGCCGTGCTCCACCTGCACACGCACACGCACTATAAATATGCAAACACTGTACTACTCCTTAAAATGTCAGCTTTAGTTGGAAACCATTAAGACTAACTTGGAACGGTAACTTTTCACGTGCAGAAGTAAGTCTTCTGAAGCCTCTTTGTTCTACTCTGCATTTAGAGAGCACACCATAACAGACACAATAATTGTTTAGATTAGTGAACAGGCTGCTGAACAACTGAACTGTTCGGTTATTAATAAAACGAGGCCATGTTTTCACAGGATGAAATAGAATGGAATGAGCACTCATTAATTATAATCAAGTTAGGCTCCCTCCTAAATGCACATTTTGAATGAAAACAAAATCAGGACAGAACAGCATTTAAAAAAAAAAAAAAAAATCTTTTGCTGCCATAATTATGGCCGTTGAATGCACAATGTGGAACATTTATCAATGCAATGAAGATGGCTTAATTGTTTTATTTTGTAACAGGCCTGCAGAGTTCTCTGCTTTTTGTCTGTTTGTTTTTCTAGGTTGCGTGGAGAGCTTTCGACAATGAAAGTTGGTTGGGATGGTCACATCGCACAGATCTCCAAGGAGACTGTTGCCAAGGACATACAAATTAAAATGTTGCAGGACCAGGATTCCAAGCTGAGGGCTGAGATGGCAAGGCACAAAGAGGACGTGGAAAAGTAAGCTGCATGTTCTACCAGCTGCAAAATGGCACGTCTCCCTCACTCAAAATGGGGCATACTCAGTCTTTCTGGAATACTAGAATCAGTGTTACATTAAGGACTAATTAGAATGTAAAATTAAACTGATTCTAAATAATAAATAATCAAAGTTATCACACCGGCTTACCTACTGACAGAACGTGCTTTTTAATAACGCACAGTGTCCGGTGGTAGACATTAAGGCTTCTTTATTCCCAGTTTACATTTGTAACATATTCAGAAACGCAGCGACAAATCCTACACTACAGTGTTGTACAAGCTTATTTTAACCACACACTTATTTGACTATCTTACCTGATTTTTTTTTCCCTCTCCCTCTCCCTCTCCCCCTCCCCCTCTCCCCCTCCCCCTCCCCCTCTCCCCCCCCCCCCCCCCCCCCCCCCCCCTTCCCCCTCCCCCTCCCCCTCCCATCTGCCTCATTGGAGACCTTTGAATTATCTTTAATGGAAGTGTATTGGACTTATGTTATATCTTTGCACTAAATGTTATAGCTTCTGTCATTTATCTGTGCCCTGTGGACAGCGTGATTGTACTCCAGTACACGTGAAAATAGTAAACTAAGCTAAACTGAGCTCATTATTATTCTGGTCCAAGGGGTCATTTGGCATTACCTCATTACCTTTGCTCAAATAGAAATTTGTTCACAGATCTGACCTAGTATTAGTCAGTTCTAACCTTGAGTTCACAAGCTGTTCTTTTCAAGGAGTCAGCAGTTTCAAACAGACTCACTTCAGCAATTCTCTGCACCCTTTACACCTAGCATGATTGTAAACTCTATTTTATAGAACTCCCGGTCTACATGATTGAGTGCCACAGACAGGGACAATGTGAACACCCTTTCTCCTGTGCTTGTGAGACAATGATGGAAGTCTACAATTGTGGGAATATCCTGCTGCTAATTAAACACGTAATCTAGAGTGATGTGAAAATGTAGTGGGAGAAAGACAAATCAACTCTTCAACTTTTCTATTTCCTGTATTTCATGATGAAATAGAAGGCCATTCAGCCTATGGTACAGATAAATGCTGGAGAAACTCAGCGGGTGCAGCAGCATCTATGGAGCGAAGGAAATAGGTGACGTTTCGGGCCAAAACCCTTCTTCAGACTGATAGAGGGTGGGGGGGGAGAAGGAATGAAAAGGGGGAGCCCGAGGACGGGGGGATGGGAGGAGACAGCTCGAGGGTTAAGGAAGGGGAGGAGACAGCAAGAGCTAGCAAAATGGGGAGAATTCAATGTTCATGCCTGCCGGCCGCAGGCTACCCAGGCGGAATATGAGGTGCTGTTCCTCCAATTTCCGGTGTTGCTCACTCTGGCAATGGAAGAGACCCAGGACAGAGAGGTCGGATTGGGAATGGGAGGGGGAGTTGAAGTGCTGAGCCACCGGGAGTTCAGGTAGGTTCTTGCGGACTGAGCGGAGGTGTTCGGCGAAACGATCGCCCAACCTCCGCTTAGTCTCACCGGCTACCTCATATTCCGCCTGCGTAGCCTGCGGCCGGCGGGCATGAACATTGAATTCTCCCAATTTTGCTAGCCCTTGCTGTCTCCTCCCCTTCCTTAACCCTCGAGCTGTCTCCTCCCATCCCCCCGTCCTCGGGCTCCTCCTCCTCCCCCTTTTCATTCCTTCTCCCCCCCCCCCCCCCCCCACCCCCCATCAGTCTGAAGAAGGGTTTCGGCACGAAACGTCACCTATTTCCTTCGCTCCATAAATGCTGCTGCACCCGCTGAGTTTCTCCAGCATTTTTATGTACCTTCGATTTTCCAGCATCTGCAGTTCCTTCTTGAATGCAATTCAGCCTATTGTGGCTTGCTATTATCATTCCCCTTATGTCTCCTTATCTGACACACTCTTGTCTCCTTTTCACCTCTACCCTTTGTCACTTACTCCACCTATCTGCCAATCACCCCTCCCCCTCACCTGTATCCGCCTATCACTTGTCAGACTTTGTCCTGTCCCCTCCTCTCTTTTTCCCCCTTCCACCGCATGTTCCATCAATCTGAAGGGTCCAATCTGAAATGTTCCCTCTACAGATGCTGCCTGACCAATTGAGTACTTTAATCAAAGAAAGACACAAAATGCTGGAGTAACTTAGCGGGTCAGGCAGCATCTCTGATGAACATGGATCCCGCACACTGACACACACACAAACACGACACACACACAAACACGGACTCACACACACACACACACACACACACACACACTCACACATACAGGCTCCCTCACACTCTATCTCTATCCCTCTCTGTGTCATACACACGCTGTGATGACCCCTCAGGCAGCATCTCTAATGAATATGTATAGGTGACATTTCGGATTGGGATCCCCCTTCAGCGAATACCTTAAGGTCTTTTAAACCACTATATTGGTGTCAGTCATTCACATTAATACATTTTTAGATATTTACAGAATTGAAGCAGTGTGGGGGGGAAGTTACAGAGCAGCCCATCCAGTTTCCATATCTAATGCTATTGTTTAGGTATAAGCAGCAACTTGTCCAAGCAGCAGAGAGGGAGCGGAGTCTGGAGCAAATGAAAGTACAAGCAGAGCTAGATTGGCAGCAACGCTGTGAGGAGATAGAAAGAAGTCAATACTTGAAGTCGGAAGAACTTATCCAAACCCTGAGCCAAGCACGGAACCAGGTAAGTCAATGAAAATAAAATTCAGTACATTATTATTTTTAACATCAAACTTCCTTTTTGTTTGAAGTGTCTGAACCCAGTTTCAGGATTATTGCTGGGATATTTCTTTATGTGTAAAGTACAAAGTGTTTATCAACGTAAGTATTTCAAGTGATGCTGCATGTACCTAGAGCAAATGGAAGAGAAGAATGTTCCTAGGTCAGAATAATGATCCTGCATGCAGAGAGGACAGACGAGGTCCAATGGAGATTGAAGAAATATTCAAGGAAGGGGCATGGTTGTTAGTTGTTTGAGAATTGAGAATGGGTTGGTGTTCGAAAGGGGATACGTCATTAAAGTCATAGTCCTACCGCAAGGAGAGTGGTTCTTCAGTCCAAATCGTCCAGGCCCCATCTAGGAAAGTCCCACCTACCCGTGTTTGGTCCATATCCCTCTAAACCTTTCCAATCCAAACCTTTCCAACTTGTCCAAGTGACTTTTAAATGCTGTTATAGTACCTGCCTCAACGACCACCTCTGGCAGCACCTTTCATATACCCACCAACCTCTGTGTGGAAAATGTTGCTCCTGCATAAATAAGACACAACTCATTAATATGCCCCTTATTAATACGTCATACTACTAAGTCATACTCAGGAAAGGGACCACAAGAATTCTCAAAGGCAGTGAAATAAAAAAATCTGTTCTCCAGAAGTTATTTTATTTGCTTGGTTTTGCTTAACTTTTATGAAAATATATATTAACCATGGGTTCTATTTTATTGTAATGATTTTACTCTCCTCTCCTTTGCTGATAGCCCTAGGTCTACTCTGATTGCTTGTAAATATCCCTATTTGTATTTCTCTGGTGACCTTTGGCAGATGCTTTTATGTGAAGGCATCACACTTGACCCAGTGGTTATAGTTTTCAGTTTGTGTTATTGTGCACACACTACCGGCAGTGATTAGCTGATAACAATCAGGGTCAGAGCCCTCACAAAATTTCAGCTGTGCAACCTGGAACCTTAACCACTGACGCAACCTATGCTCTGGTTGAAATCTGGTAGGTAACTCTACTCAAATTGGAGATTAAATCTGAGATTGGCCCAGTTACTAGGGCTCAACCAATCACTGACTAAACACGTACACAACAAGGGAGTGTGCAAGCATTTACAAGTGCTGAGAAATTTATAGCAGATACAAAACCTATTGTTGTGTCAGTGTATTGTCCCTGGAATTCATTGTAATAATGTACAACCTGCAATTGCCTAACGATTGTTTTTCATTTCTGATAGTTTTTCTATTGTTTTCTCTCCTACATTGTGTAAATTATTGCCGCTTATAGATCTTCCCATCGGCCACACATTATTCCCTTCATAAAGATTAAAGTTTTGTTCTCTACTCATGTTATGGTGACTTGTGGCAGTGTAGGAAATAAAGTCATACTCAGAGACATTGAATGTAATCTGATTCTTATGAAGATTGTAATATTACCATTGCAGGGAATTCAGCTGAACTTGGTGAACTTCTCAAACTAGTACCCTGCTACATTGAGCAAAAATTGTATTTCTTATCTAACAAAGCTTAATTCAGCATGTGTCATCTTGTATTGGTGTAGCAGGATATGCAGATGGATTAGCAAGGAAAGTTTCAAGTGGTAGTTTAATAATGTGCCCAACAATATCCAACAATATCCAACTTGCCAAAGCAAATGACAGTGGATGCTGGATCTGCATTATCAACACACAATCCTAGAACTACCCAGCGGGTCAGGCACCATCACCTGTGGAAGGAGAAATCGAATTTACGTTTCATATTCCAATGTTTTACTACAGGGACCTCCAAACTTTTCAGCATGAGGGCCACATTATATATTTGCCACATTTTCGCGGGCCGTAGGGAAAAATAAAGAACACACACAGGGACACACACTCACGGACACACACACGGACACACACACGGACACACACACACACACACACGGACACACACACACACACACGGACACACACACACACGGACACACACACACACGGACACACACACGGACACACATACACACACGGACACACACACACACGGACACACAAACACACTCACACACACACACACACACACACTATCACACACACACACACTCACACATACACACACACACACACACACACGGACACACACACACACACACAGACACACACACACACTCACACACACACACACACACACACACACACACACACACACACACACCCACAGACATACGTGGACTCCCACATACCGAAACACACACAGACACACAGACCCGCACACCGACACACACACAAACACGGACACACACAGGCATACACACAGACAGACACACACACTCACACATACAGCTCCCTCACACTCTATCTCTATCCCTCTCTGTGTCATACACACGCTGTGATGACCCCTCAGGCATATTAACAAAGACCCACACACTCATAATGCTCACCCATCGGGCACACACACACACACAGCCGTTCCATCCTGACTATGGGTGCTGTCTGTACTGAGTTTGTACCTGTGTGGATTTTCCCCGCCTGCTCTGGTTTCCTTCCACACTCCACTTTTGCAGGTTAATTGAATTTGTCCCGAATGTGTGTAGGATAGTGCTAGTGTGTGCGGGCCTCACTTCGATGGGCCGAGGGGCCTCTTTCCGCACTATATCTCTAAAGCTGCGCTACCACAGAACCTGCTAAATAGTTCACCACACGGGAACGTGTTAAGAGCTTGCTGTAGGCCGGATAAAATCTCGTGGCGGGCTGGATGTGGCCCGCGGGGCCATAGATTGGAGACCCCTGTTTTAGTAGAACGGGGAAAAATTTGAGATAAACAATTTTTGTGATAAAGAATTGAGAGTGTTTAATTGTTTATGTACCAACGACAAAGCAATGAAATTCCTCTTTGCAGTAGCTTAACAGTCCCATAAACACAGATAAAAAGTAATAATAAGAAAAGTTCAAAAAATTAGTAACTATAATACAAGATAGTTATAATAGTTGACAAACCAAAGTCTGAAATGCACCATAGAAAATGATAGTTGCTGAAATTAGTGTTGTGCAGTGTTCAAGAGCCTGCTGGTTGTTGGGAAGAAGCTGTTCTGTGATGGTTTTCAGGCTCCTGTACCTTCTTCCTGACAGCAGCAATAAGATGAGAGCGTGGCCAGGGTAGTGTGGGACTTTGATGATGTTGGCTGTGTTTTTGAGGCACCACATCCTGTAGATCCCTTCGATGACACCTGTGTCAGTACCTGTGATGGACCAGGTACTGACACAGTACCTGGTCCATCTCTTCCTCTACCGCATGAAGAAGAAATGAAGGAAATACTGGCGAAGAAGGCCTGAGAACGGGAAGATATTAAGAGAGGTTTAATGACAAAAGGGACAATGGTACAAGGAGTTAGAAATGGTAATGGGGCATCGAATGATTGGTATATGATCCTTTAAATACTACAAGTAAAATATCCGGTTAGTCAACCAGAGTGGAGCGTTTTTGGAAATAACCAAGCACTAAATGTCGTTATCATTCTGTGAAGGATAGTTCCTGGGTGACTTTTTCAGTCTTTAACAGTGATTGTTTGGTCATGTCATTTTCTTTAGATTACAGCAGAACTCCAGGAAAAAGAGCGCAAACTACAGGAGGTGGAGACATTGGTTCGGGCACTGACGCTAGAAAGAGACCATGCAATAGCTGTACTGCAGAAGCATGGTGTTTTACCAGAACGGGATTCTCAGGTAAAAACTGTTTATTTTTGATGTAATATAAAACCACGGATGGTTTCCCACTGCTTTGTGGTTGCTTCAACATTGAGGAAACCAAACACAGATTGAGTGACCACTGTCGGATGTCTCTATTTTGGCCTGCAAAGGTGACTATGAACCTCTACTTTGATTCCCTACCGCACTCTAACTTCTGCGTTTGGCCTTCTGTGTCAATGAATAGAATAGAATAGTTTCTTTATTGTCATTGTAACATGAACCATGTACAACGAAATTTAAAAATGTCAGCCAGTCAGTGCACCATTCAAACATTTCTAAAAGCTAACGATACATACAAGATAAAATATTAAAAGATAAACAACTAAAATAAATATCATGAAAATAGCACGCATAAACACCCAACCCTCCATCCTTCTGTCGATTTCACAGTGTACCACAGTCCCTTAGTATGTATCACCCCTGCGTTCCTTGGCGGCTACATTTAGTGCTTTTATAGCAGTGGGGTAAAAACTGTTTTTTAGTCTGTTCGTCCTTGTCCTTGTAGATCTGTACCGTCTGCCTGACGGCAACAGTTCAAACAGGGAGTGTCCGGGGGTGGGAAATGTCCTTTATAATACTCTGGGATTTTTTGATGCAGCGGGAACTGTGTAAGTCCTCCCTCCAAGGTAAGGAGAGGGCAGCCGACAATCCTCTGGGCGTTGTCAATGGCCCTCTGGAGCGCTTTCCTCTGAGCCACTGCGCTGTACAGAATATCACTGTAGCTCAATGAACAGCACCACATCTCGCAGCGTGACACATTCCAGACCAGGACTCAACAAATGAATATCACTGTAGCTCAATAAACTCAATGCTTTTTGATATGCAGCCATTCCAACCTTTTACTGCAAATTTCCACAATTGTTAATTATCACCTCTTTTGATATTTTAATTTATCTCCTATTTACTTTGCATCCTGACCTGCCTTTGCTAATTCTTTCAGCTGGCACCATGACGAGCTGTGTCATTTTGTTTCTCCTGATTTCCACATACCAATCTTTTCTCCCTTCTCGTGAACTTTCACTTGAGTATAACACCTGTATTGTTTCTCACATTCCGCAGTTGTGGAAAATGATCATAAAACCGAAAAGTTAGCTCTGTTCAGACTTGCTGAATAATGCCAGCATTTTCTGTATTTATTTCAGATTCCCAGTATCTGTATTGTATTATTGAATTAGGTGAAGATTCATCAGAACCACGGATAGGTGGCAGGGCACAGGATTTTGGACACAAATAAAGAAGGGAGAAAAGCTCGGGGTGTAAAGGACAACTTGTACTGTAATTTCTGCAGATATGTGAGGAAAAAGGGAGAAATTAAATGTTGGAAGAGGTGATCAGACAATGTACTGTAACAAAAGCCTGGAGCAACAGACAGAAGAGAGCGCAGATGTTGTAATCTTGTGCAAAAACAGACTCCTGGAAGAACTCAGGCAGCATCTGTGGATGGAAATGGACAGGTTGTGCTTCAGGTCTTGTGTCATGAAGGAGAATCCTGACCTGAGATTCAGATTCAGTCCATTCCCAGAAGTCCATTGTCCATTCCCTCCACAGATGGTGCCTGTCCTGCCGACTCCCTCCAGCAGCTTGTCTTTTGCTCAAAAAGTCGAGAGCTGCTGAAACTCAGAACTGTTATCTGAAATATCCAAGTTCTAATCTGACTGAGTTGCTGGCCAGACATTAAGTACACCCCCAGGTTAGGGTTGCCAATCTGGAATAAAATGGATAGTCTGGTCTAACAGGTCTAGCACGTAGCTCATGTAGCAGAAGGTAAAGTGGTTTGTTGTTGATTGATGCAGACACTGATAAGAACAACACATGGATAAGAGTTGGGGGGGGAAACAAAAATATTACTTTTTGAGTGTAATTGGATAGGATGAGAACGGTAAATCAGGAGCAGATAGTGTCATTTGGCCAAATTTAAAGTCAGCATTATCCTTTATTTTATTATTTTAAAGTGCATGAACTGCAGGGTAATGAGATGGAGAAACTGGGAGGAAATGTTAGCCGACTCTATTCATCAATATTCCCTTGATATCCCTTGATCCCTTGAAACATACTCTTTCTCTGAGTATCGAGCGATTTTTACAAAGAAAAAGAATTATCCACTAATTTGAACACAGATGTACATCTGAGATAAATTAGCATTTGAGAAAAATAGACCAACATGAATACAGTAACTCTACTGTGAGTATGCAAGCTTTTGAATTGATAAGATCAATCTTTATGCGGAAATTGGATCCCACTCCATTCACACCCACCAATATCCTAACTGCTGCCTGAAAATTGGGTTTAAGTATTCAAAACAATTGGGCAGTTTACAACCCACTGGTATGAATGTGGATTTCTCTAATTTCAAGTAAATCCCGCATTCCCCTTTCCCTCCCCCCTCCCTCCCCCTCCCTCCCCTCCCTCCCTCCCTCCCCTAGTCCCTACCCTCCCTCCCCCCTCACACACCCCAAATTGGCCATTATGGGCTCCACCCTCTTGAGATCTCTGTGGCTGGCCCTGACTCTCTCCCTCCCTCCCCCCCACCCTAGTCATCCTACTTTCAGTTCTGACCCAAAAGCTCACCTATTCTTTTTCTCCAGAAATGCTGCCTCGCATCTATCTTGTATCAAAAATCTGCAAAAGACTTGTTTTCCTAAAACACCTTCCCCAGCAACAAAACAAATTGGCCATTAGAGAGATCCACCCTTCTTGAGATTATATTTGTGGCTGGCCCTGGAGTGGGTTTTACCATCTGAAATGGCCTACTTCAGAAGTTGACAGAGCAACCACTGGGAATCAACGAACCACAAATCCAGCTCGTCAAGAACCAGTACACCACCATCATCAGCGCCAATGCTTCAAACCTGGACACTGAAGACAAAGTAATGGAGAACTTCTACGTCCAACTTGACGACGTCCTTTTCTCTGTTCCCAATGATGACAAGATCATTCTCTTAGGAGACTTCAATGCCAGAGTCGGGAAAGATCATAGGTTCTGGACCGGAACAATCGGCAAGGAAGGAGTTGGCAAGGTCAACGCCAATGGAACACTCTGTAGATTAACCCTTATTAATTCATGCCATTTATAACTTCACCACACAAATATGCATGCCACCCTTTACATGGTATTATGGTACTACACAAAGACTCTCTCTCTCTCGCTCGGGCACTAGTTAGTAAGCGAGACACAAGCAGCTGGCTGTTGAAATGCTCCAGTGTATTTGGTGAAATTGGGTTCAAGTAAAAAAACCATCAGGATTGGTTCAATGATAATGACAAACAACTCCAACAACTCATCGATGAAAAGAGAAAAACTTTTATCTCCTTACAAAATTACTAACAGTCAGCTTCCAAAAGGAAGTGCTATCAAGAATGCAAGGCTGTAGTCCAGGAGAGCACCCGAAACCTAAAAAACCAACGGTGGAGGGAGAAAACTCAGGAAATCCAACAAGTAGTAGATGCCCAAGGCTTTTTCAACGCAGCCAAAGCCATTTTTGGTCCATCCACTCGTGGTCAAGCCCCTCTCAAAAGCAAAGATGGGTCAACCATCTTGAAGAACAATGCTGACATCAATTCTAGAGTCTTTGAAGATCTAAATCAAACCGCCTCATTTGACAGGAAGGTGATCAAAGCTTAGGGAGTTGTCTACAGGTGTGGATAACTCCCTAAGCAGAATACAACCACTTGAAGAAGTCAAGGAAGCCATCAAAACCTTGAAAAACAACAAGGCAGCTGGACTTGACGGAATACCAGCCGAGGTCGACAAAATTGGAGGTAACCTGCTACATTACAACTGCATCAACTTCTCATCAAGATCTGAAGATGTACCAGGAGACTTTAGAGACTCGGCAATCGTTACCATCTACAAAAGGAAAGGCGATCGATCTGACTGCGGAAACTAATCATGGAATTTCCCTGTTAGGAACTTGCCTGCATCATGAACAATCGACTCAAGCTTTTAGTTGAGAAGATCCTTGCGTGATTGCCCCAACACTGTTCACCATCTTCATTGCGACAATGAACAGAACAGGTGGCAGACTTTTCAATCTTGCCCAAGTCCAAAACTAAGACATCTATGAGCTCCCTCATCGAGTTCCAATAAGCAGACGACAACTGTGTTGCAGCTCTCTGAGAAAATCATCTGCGACAGATCCTGACTGCCTTCAACAGTGCATACACGAAACTTGAACTTACCATCAACTCCAAGAAGGCTCAGGTTATCTACCAATCGTCACCAACTGAGATAAATCGGAAAGAACCATCAATTCAACCTTGTAAAACAACCCTGGAAAATGTGGATCACTTTCCGTACCTTGGAAATCACCTCTCCTCCAATTGTCGACCTTGATGACGAGATCCAACATCATATTAAGTGTGCTGGAACAGCTTTTGGACGTCTTTGAACGAGAGTCTTTCAAAATCGTGACATCCGAACAGACATCAAACTGTTAGTGTACAAAGCAGTGATGATTCCAATGCTCCTGTATGCATCTGAAACCTGGACAACATACCGACGCCATCTGAAAACACTTGAAAAGTTCTATCAACGATGTCTTCGAAGCAGCTTAAATATCAACTGGGAAGACAGAAGAACCAACGTCATCATGCCGAATGAAGCAAAAACACCTAGCATCGAAGCATTCGTCATCATAATCAAGCACCAACTAAGATGGGTCGGTCATGTTGTTCGGATGGAAATCGAGCGTCTACCAAAGCAAACCTCCTACTCCCAACTTAAAGAATGCAAACGTAAATAGGACGGACAAAAGAAGAGATTCAATGATGCTTGAACAGCCGGCATGAAGAAATGTGAAATTGACATCGACAATTGGGAAACCAATGCCAAGGACCGGAAACTCTGACGAACCATCATCCAAGAAGGAGCAGTGACCTTCGAAGCCAACAGATGCGCAGAATTAGAAGAAAAGAGAAGAAAACGGAAAGAGAGGCAGCAACAACCAAAGCCCGATCTGCCACCTGGAATTACCTGTCCTGAATGCCGAAGAACTTTCAAAGCCAGGATTGGACTTGTAAGCCACCTGAGAGTCCATAAAAACAACAGAACCTAGACCATCATCCTCGACCTCGAGGGATAGCCATGATAAAAATGTTTTGGGTCGGGACCCTTCTTCAGACTGATTGTAGTCGGGAGGGGGAAGCTGGCAGAGAAGAAGGGCAGGATTATGCCTGGCAGGTTCGTTCATTCGTGTGTCAGACAACGTGTAGCTCGCTGTTGGCTTCTGTCGTCGTCCAACATGTTGACAGAATTGGTCGCCCGATGCATCACAGAGGGCATCGTGTCATCGTTTCCGGGGATGGCCACGGGGAGGCTTCTGTCATGATCCATGCCTGGCAGGTAATAGGCCGACACAGGTGAGGAGGGTTATTAGATAGTTATGAAAATCTAGCTTGCAGCAGCATCACAGACACATAGACTCGGACAAGTCATGAAACTTATATTATACAAGTTATGAAAAAGTAAATTATTGTGCAGAAACAAGGCATTAGTGCAAAACACAATTAGAAAACAATTCCATGCTAGTGCAAAAAATAATCCGTCATGTTCCGTTACTGATATAGGATTAGGGTTGTGCAGGTCAGTTGAAGAACCTGATGGCTGTAGGAATGTAAGCTGTTCCTGGACCTGGTGTGGGACTTCAGGCTTCTGCACCTCCTGCCCGATGGTAGCAGTGAGAAGAGGGCCCAGCCTAATGGTGGGGATCCTTGATGATAGAAGCCACCTTCTTGAGACCGTGCCTGGTGTAGATGCTTTTGATGGTGGGGAGGGCTGTGCCTGTGGTGGACCAGGCTGAATCCACCACTCTCTGCAGCCTCATGCGTTCCTGTGTCACTAAACACTTTGCAACTAAGAAATATTTGAGATATATCTGGGAATTTTACTGTGCAGGTTTGCCAAAATCCCTAAATCCCAGTCTTTGCGTGCAGCATTTGGTAGGCAGCTTATTTCACCCGTAATTTTTTTTTTTACTGGAGAGAACACCTGGATTTTAATGTGTGTGGAACGTGGAAGATGTGAAGCACCTCTGAGAAGAAAAGCTCACCAGGGATCTTTGAAGCCACATGCCATCGGAAGCTCAGAATTACCATGGCTTTAACAGTCATTGCAACATTATTTACCATATCCTATGTTTGGAAACAACATCAAAGGTGGTTGCATTTTGAATCAGTTTTCACTACCACGTGATGCAACTCGTCTGAGCTGCCCACCTTATTTGATTTACTCTTTTTATCAGCAGATGTCATTAACAAGACCCACATAACACACTTTTGCCATTTTGAGTACGCTGCCATCTTGCCAAAGAAAATGTAATTCTCTCCGCGCACTGCTGGTTTCAGATGCCAAACATTTCATTATGCATAATATTCAGACAGCTGCTGTTAGTCTTTTGTTTTATGACGGTCCCGAATGTCAAAGCTATTCATAAATCAAAAGCGCATTTCTGGGTGGCTAATTAATGACTAAGGCCGCCTTCTGCCTCGATGACTGATGACTTTACGATCTGCCGCTCCCTTAAGTGCTCCTTGTGTTAATCCTGGCTAAATTGGACTAGCTAGGACTTCAAAATGGGGTTATGTTTCAGGGTTGCTGGGAGATTTAGTCAAATTGGAATTACTCTCTGCAGAGCTGGGACAGGCTGCAAAGACGTGCCAGGGTGTCTGGAGTTAGATACAATTTACAAGCAAAGAATGGGAATCTCTGCAAACCCTGTCAATCTGGTGCAAAATGCATAAAATGAATTGGATGGCTGCAAACCAGACATACACCTTGTAAATAGTTGTAAATAATGTTGCAGAGTCTGACTTTGCCAAGTGTTGATTGGATGAGGTGTTGAGCCTTGTCTGTGTTTTCTGTTAATCAGGATAAATGTTTCCAAGTTGACTTCATCTCGATGTCCGTTGTGAATACAATGTATTGTATTGTTGAATACTGTTGTATCATTGGGTTAGGGAAATGCCTGTTATGTATGGGGTTAATCGATATCTGTAATTGGGTTATTGAGAGACCACAACCATGTGGTTCAGCCCCTCGAGGTCCCGGGACATAAAAGTCTGTGATCACGAGGCTCAGCATCGATCTTCTGGAAGAGCGTTTGGGACCACGTAAACTTCTGGAGTGCCTCTGTCTGAGCGAGGCCTAGAGGGCTTGAACAGGCAGACGCGAGGATCGAACCCGCGGTGGGATAGGTACAGTGTGTGATCTGTGACACGCTTTTGGTAAAATAAAATTGAGTTTCAAGTGCTTGATTCAGTGTTTTTACTGAAACTAGACTGGAGGGAAGCTTAGAAATGAGCAATTATCACATGCGTTCCTGCACCAACCCCAGCCCCGAGCTACTGCACTGAAATGTTAGTGCAGAAGATGATATGCTCGTCCAGGAATGTGAGTTGAGCCTTTGTCCTATGACTCGGATGCAAAAGCATCAGAAGGGTCACGTTACCATCAGTAACTATGATGTATGATAAGACGCAAATGCCTTAGTGCACTGATAATAAAGTGCACTGGCAGATACAAAGGTCACAGTGGGGTATAAGTGAGAGATCCTTTCAGATAGAGGCTGCTGGCACAGGTCTTTAATGGGGAGCGATTCAAGTTTTTAAAACGGCTTGTGCAAAAGCTAAGTGTAAGTAAGTTTATCAGGCACCTTTTTAAAGGTAGCTTTTGTCCATCCATCTGCCTCCTCACCAATATCCACCTTTGGTGTCTATCTTTGGTTTAAACCACCATCTGCATTTCCTTCCTACACATTCCACCTATCATTTGCCCGGCTTTTGACTGCACCCACCCCTTTTCAAGCTTTCTTTCCCCTCTCTCCTTGCCCCACCCCTCACTGACCCAAAATGTTGCCTATCCATGTCCTCTGGAGATGCTGCCTGACTTGTTGAGTTACTCCAGCACTTTGTGTTGTGCTCAAGCAATAACTGTATTGGGGTTATCTAATGTTGCAATCACCACCTTTTGTCTTCAATTATCAGGTTGCAGAACCTGTGAGACGAGACAGAGATGATGATGGTTTCCCCTCGGATATCATTCAGAACCTCCAACAGCAGAACTTAAACCTGCGAACAGTCATCACCCAGATGAGGAAGGAGATGGAAAACCTGAGCGAGCAAATCCCTGCCAGTCAATCCACAGGCAAACTACTTGATGACTCGGGATCACTCAGGAGCCCCAAAGAATCACCTAAAGCTGTCATAACCCCAGGTAATCAAACATCATTTAAACCTTTCTTCCTGCAATAGCGAAAAATAAATCAAAGTGTCTTCAAATTAAATTAATAGGCCCAATGGCACTAATTGGAAAGACCAACTTTGATTCTTGGTCTGAGGTTCTTGGTCTGAAGTTGGGCAGGCTCGGAGTTTATTCATTGGAGTGCAGGAGGTTAAGGAGTGATCTTATAAAGGAGTGATCATGAGTGGAATAGATAGGCTGATCTTTTTTTTCCCCATGGTAGGGGAATCGAGAACTAGAGGACATTAGTTTAAGGTGAGAGGGAAAAGATTTAGTGGAAATCCAAGGAGCAACTTTACACAGAGGGTGGTGGGTACAGTACATGAAACAAGCTCCAGAGGAGGTAGCTGAGGCAGGTACTATAACAACATTTAAAAGTCACTGGACGGGTATATCAAAAGGTTTTGAGGGATATGGCCCAAACCCAGGCAGGAGATGCTAGCTTGCATGGGGCATCTTTGGTAGTGTGAATGAATTGGACTGAAGGGCCTGCTTCCATGCTCTATGAATCTAAATGGTTTTAACCAGACTGATGGTGTTGCAAATTTCCTGAAGCTCTTTTGGGGCAAGGAAACATCAGCCATCCTCTTCATTGTCTTCATTGCCTGTCGATGATGGAAGAAGCCAGATTATGTGCCGCCTAGCGTAGCTGGAATCAAAGTCATATCGGGCATTTTATAATTTCAGAAATCCACTGAATCGTTCTTTCTCTCATCTGTTTAAAACTGTATGGATCCGGTATTGAACATGGGGCTTTTACGACAAGCACAGCTCACATTCACATCTTACAGTAACCTGAACCTAAGCAAAATGAATGCAAAATGGACACACAAAATACTAGAGATACTCGGGTCATGCCTCATCATGACTATTAAGAAAAATCAGTGGCCAAATCCGTTAACTCTGCTTCTCTTCCCAGCTGCATCCTGACCATTTTCAACATACTCTGTGGTTCTTTATAGTATTTTCATAAAGTGATGCAATATTCTTTTGAAAAGGGAAGTTGCTGCGTATTTGCAAACTAAAATGTAAGTGTTTTGTTCCAGAATATACAAAATCTCTGGAAGGTGAAGTTCATGAACTGAAGCAGAAGTGCAGAAAGTTGGAAGAACAACTGGAGGACACTTCAAGAGCTTCAGGCAAGATCAAGAGTCAGCCTTCAGGCCTCCCAGTTACTGCAGACAATGCCTATCTCCAAAACCACACACGCACTTTAAACGAGACTATAGGTGAGAATGCTCTAACGTTGGGAACATTTGTGTTTTTGGAAAATTTGGGTCAAAGATTCACCTGTGGTTGCCATGCAAATATATCAATCATCGTCTTTGCACATTCAAGGTGGAACCCAATGTTCAGAGGGATGCAGCAGTGCTAATATTCTCTCTAAAGTCTAAAGTTTAATTACTTCCCCATTAGGTTGTGTATAATACACACAAGGAATTGCAGATGCTAGAATCTTGAGCAAAAGACAAACTACTGGGGGAACTCAGTGGGTCAGGCAGCACCTGTGAAGGGAATGGACTGACTGAGAGTCCGAGGAAAGGTCCTAACCTAAAACATCGTCTGTCCATTCCCTCCCCAGATGCTGCCTGACCTGCTGAGTTTCTCCAGCACTTATTGTTTAGGTCATAAATCATGCGTTTTTCTCAATTTTCAGTGACAAAAATGCTGCATTCTGCTGGTTCACATTGTAGCATTAATAAGTATATTAGTATATTTTAGATGTAAGCCAGAGATTAGCACACTGTAATGTTCTGTGATATTGTTAACCAATTACCAGGAATTATTATTTTCACCATGATTATTATTATATTTTTTATCAATTATTTGCCCTTTTACACACTTGAAACATCTGCTTCAAAAATAAAGATATAGTTCTCTTTTTGAAGAACTGCAATTGATTTCTTAAGATCGGACATTCTGTCTTCTGATACTTATTGAGGTGTTAATAATGACTTTCACTCAAAATCTTAATGGTGGAATTTAAGGCCGTAATCAATTCAAGTCGAGTCAAGTTTATTCGTCACCTACACATACAAGATGTGCAGTGAAATGAAAAGTGGCAATGCTCGCGGATTGTGCAAAAAAAAACAAACAAACAAACTACAAACAGAATGGAACAGAATCATATATTCACATCAAATATTACATATTCATATCTTTCACTCAGCGACCACAACAGCATGAATGTACCTTAACAATATGTTGTTTCTTCAACGTACCTTAAAAAATACTGTTTCTTCTAGTTTTGGATTGAAAAATACATCCTGGAAACGGGCCCCTCAGTCTACCAAGTCCACGACGACAATTGATCACTCACCCACACCAGCCCCATGTCACCCCATCCTTGTATCCATTCATCACACACCACAAGTGGCAACCCACAAACCTGCCAATCAACCCATAAGCCCGCACGTCTTTGGGACCTGGGAGAAAACCGGAGCACCCAGAGGAAACCCATGCAGCTACTGGGAGAAGGTGCAAATTCCACACCGACAGCACCTGAAGCCAAGATTGAACCATGTCTCTAGCACTGTGAGGCAGCAGCCCCACCAGATAAATAGCGTGTTGACCTTCTTTATAAGAGGTTTTTAGTAGAGGAGCCAAGATGTTTTATTGCAGTGAGGCAGGACCTGGAGCACCGTGTCCACATTGTTGCACTGATCTGGTATGGAGGGAGTGCAATGCAGATTCACCAGCCCTAGAAGTATATGAATGATGAGAGGCGTAGATGGTGTTTTGCAGAGTATTTCATCTATCTGTCACTTCCTTGCCTTACTACTAGGTGGCCTTCGTGCTGAAAAGATCTCAATAGCTGCTACGGCTAAGAAGTATGAAGCCAGGATTGTGCATTTAGATTCCATGGTAACACAGCTCACACAACAGGTAATGTCCTTTGGAATAAATGACATGTTTTATGGGAGTGAACCCATGTACAAACATATTCATAGAATTTCCTATCAGCTGGGTCATGGTTTCAAAATTATTGACAACTCCAAATCACAACAAGTAAAAACATCCCTGAATTTATAAAGAATCCACACTTAGATAATTACTTTTCTGGAGTCACAAAATTTGTTAAATAGTAATTATAGTTGGACTTGGAAGACCTTCAAGAACTCGGAAATTCTTAATATCACAGCACAATTTTCTGGGTATTTATGGAAAGAATGATTCCTACATATCTGGCGTTCCCAGTAGGTCACTGATTCTGAAGCGTATGCTTGTGAATGTTGTAAACACTGCACCCTCTGGCGGGGCAGGGAATTATTGAACGCAACAACCTTATTTCCAATTTCAATTGTGCATGTTGATACTTCAGAAATTGCTACGTCCATTGTGGTTTAACAACAGCGAATACATTTCTGATCTTTATTCCTCAATTTTTTTACCATTATTTGGATAACACACACCTGGGTAAAGTCGATTTGTCTTTCACTTTCAACACTTACTTGGGTGTAGTTCCAAAGCCAATTGGCCAGTATTCATTTCATAGTCTTGATGATTGTCAAATTAAAAGAGTCACGAGTATTTAATTGTACCGTCAATGAAACGGTGAAATTCTTATGCCCCTGTCACACTTGGGAAACCTGAACGGAAACCTCTGGTGACCTTGCGCCCCACCCAAGGTTTCCATGAGTAGCCAGAGGTTTTGGTCACTCGCCTGGAAAGCCTCGACCGAAGCGTGAGCTGCATCTACTGACCAAAGATCCTGCAGGATCTTTGATACTGACCACACACACACACACACACACACACACACACACACACTTACACACACACACACACACACACACACACACAGAAGGTGGGGGCACACACACTGCCACACACACACACTGTGCACACACACACAGGTATATATATGCCACACAGCATGAAGTCCTTTAGAGGTAAATGGATGCCACAGAGCACGGTAAGTCCTTTAGAGAGCACGGTAAGTCCTTTAGAGGGGGGGGGAGAGAAGGACAGAGAAGGTGGCGAAGGGGAAAGAGGGGGGGGGAGATGGAATGGAGACAGTTTTAAAAAGTTTAATAAAGTTAGCGGACATTTGCTGAAAACTCCAATGAGCCAATCAAAATGGCCAGTCAGCGAAGGAGATTGCCTTTGACTGCCTGTAAGTAAACAGCGACCCCACTCCACTGGCTTCGACCAAACGGCAACCTATTTTTAGTCGAGGCCGGTTTTGGTTATTTTGAAATAATCACAGGAACATAGAAGAAGCCTCGACTACGCGGAAACTACTTTCCACCATTAGGGAGAGTGACCTCCGGGAACCTCACGGAAACCTTGGGTGGGGCGCAAGGTCTCCAGAGGTTTCCGTTCAGGTTTCCTAAGTGGGACAGGGGCATTACTTGCAGCAGCATAACTGGCCCGTAACATAATACACTTAGATAATACATAATAAACAAAAAAATAAAACATTTACTAACCCCAATATGAGTGCAAGGTGACGTGGGTCTTTGATGCTGGCTACGGTTTGAGGCAGAGCCTCCTGTAAATCCCATCCTTGTTGGCAGGCCACGCAGATGTAAGATCTCAGTGTGACACTGTCCTTAGCTGATTATATTTCCAGCATAACGTATTAATAAGATCTTTGTTTTAGTTTTAGAGATACAGTGAGGAAACAGGCCCTTCGGCCCACCGAGAGACCAGCGATCGCTCCGTACACTAACACTATGCTGCCCACACCAGGAACAATTTTACAATTTTACCAAGCTAATTTGCCTACAAACCAGTACGTCTTTGGAGGAATTCCAGTGGGTGGCGCCGTTGAGTATGGCTGCCCCGCCTACAACTGTTTGTTCTTTCATCCTTTTTTTTATTTTTAGTCCGTCATAAAGTTTTGTTTTGGAGGTCTTTTGCTCTTTTTATGTGGGGGATGGGAGGGGGGAAGGGGGAAACTGTTTTCTTAGTCACTACCTGGTCGAGAAATGCATCTGTCCTCCAAGTCACATCTTCGCCCCTCCTTGCGGCCTACCATTTGGATTGGCGCGGCCTTTCCTGCCGAAGACCGGCCAGAGCTTCAGCTTCTGCAGCGGCGCAGCACTGAAGTACCATCGCGGAACCGTGCAATGCCTTTCCGAGGTCACCGTGTTGGAGCTCCGGAGTGCTGAGACTGCCGACTTCAACACCGTGGAGCTGTGGTCTGCGGCGCTTACAGCTGCGGGCGTCGCTGACTTTAACAACGCCGAGCCCTGGGATCCTTCGCTGAGGATTGCCGTGTGGAGCTCCACCCAGCTCGGCCTGTGGACTTCGGGAGTTGCGGTCTCCGGTAGGAAGCGGCGATTCGGAACTCCAAGACGCTGAGAGTGTTCTTCTGACGCCGGAGTTCCATCAACCGGCGAGAAGGCCTGAAACATCAGGCCGCTGTTGCGGCGATTGCGGAGACCTTAATAGGCCCCGACCACGGATGAACATGGAAGCAGATGACTGAACTTTTATTGCCTTCCCCACAGTGGGAAACGTTGATTCCGCTGTGTGGGGATGTTCATATTAAATTTTATCGTGTGTTGTGTTCTTTTTATTTTGTATGGCTGTATGGCAACCCAACCAGTTGGTACAGTGACAACAAATGTAAACTTGAACTTAAGATCGGAGTACCTGGAAGAAAACCCACGCAGGTCAAGGGAACAATGTACAAACTTCGTAAAGACATCACCCGTAATCAGGATCGAACTCGGGTCTCTGGCGCTGTAAGGCTGCAACTCTACCGCTGCGCCAACAATTGGTTGATTAATTTCTCCTTCCCTCAGGGTGGTGGGTGTATGGAACAAGCTGCCAGAGGAGGTAGTTGAGGCTGGGACTGTCCCAACATTTAAGAAACAGACAGGTATATGGATAGGACAGGTTTGGAGGGATATGGACCAAACGCGAGGAGATGAGTTTAGTGTAGCTGGGACATGTTGGCCGGTGTGGGCAATTTAGGCTTGTCGAGGAAATTGACAGAAGAAAATTACAGGAAAAACAGAGACCTTGAGTTTCACTTCAAGAGGCATTATTGCATGATATCATGGAGAGATGGCAGCTGTTAACTGCTCACCAGTTCTCTGTCTTTGCAGCAGATTTAGCCGACAGTTATACAATGCAGTAAACAACTACTTTTTGTTAGATACAATTATACGAAAATGCCACAGCCGCACACCCTGTCGTTTCCTTATTTAAACATCTGGAGATTTTACTTTTTCTTCTACAGGGCCAAAGGGCCCGTTTCCACGCTGTATCACTCTATGACTCACCCAGAATGTATGAAATAGCTAGGCCATTTAGTTTCTCGTCTCTGCTCCACCCATTCAGCAGTATTTCTTCACCCACAGAGTGACTTCTTAAATTTCCTCCACCAAAGAAGGTGTGGGGCTCTTTCATTAAATATAATTAAGCCAAGAATATTTTAGACATTAAGGAACTCCACTGATGCAGAGTTCACCTTCCTGAATGATAGACCAGGAAAAAGCACCAACTGGTGTACTCTTGTTTCTATTGCCATTCAGATGCAAAGAAAATGGGGTGGCGCAGTGGTAGAGTTGCTGCCTTACAGCACCAGAGACCCAGGTTCGATCCTGACTACAGGTGCTGTCTGTACGGAGTTTGTCCATTCTCGCCGTGATCGCATAGATTTTTCCCTGGGCTCTCGGGTTCCCTCCCACATTCCAAAGATATACGTACAGGACAATGTGTAGGATAGGGCTAATGTACGGGAATCGCTGGTTTGCGCGGTCTCGGTGGGCCGAAGGGGGCCTGTTTCCGTGCTGTATCTCTGAACTAAAACTAACAAATTAAACAAGGAACTGCAGATGTGGAAATCTTGAGCAAAACACAAAGCGCTGAAGAAACGCAGTGGGCCTGGCAAGGAGCCGCTGGGCTTCTTCAGTACCAGATGTTCCACAAGAGGAATTCTAAAATGTTCCCATTTAAACGTGGACATGTTATGTCCCTCCTCCTCCACAGACACGTCAGAAGCAAGTTGAAATCGACCAACTACGATATGAATTAACCAGTCAGCAACAGAGGACCGGGTCCGAGATGTTAAGACTAAATGAACGAATTGCTGAATTGGAGTTACAATTGACGGAAACACGCAGAGAGGCAGATGAGTACTTCAAGGGTAACCTTCAGCAAAACCTGGAAACTGTTGCTTTAGGCAATGAGGTAAGTTTGTTACCCACTGCTTTGGATAATCCCCAGAGTAAATATATTTTTCTCTAGGCATTTAAAATTTTGTTTTATGAATCGTGTGACTCCTCTGTGGTTCAACTGCATGAGCAGTTCCCCTCTGGGCAAGTTTCTTGTCTTGAGTGGAAATTGACCATGATTTGTTTCCTCAAGGATGTTGAACCACGGCACGTTATGCCACTTGAAAGCAAAAGAAAACGAGGTTTGCTTGCCACATTTCTTTTCTGAAATCTGGAAGGATAAAACGAAGAGTACATTTTAAAAATTGAATCATTTTTGCAGGTATCGGCTCTGAAGCTGGACTTGATGAGTGGCCATGTCCCAGTGGTTGTCGAACAGGTACATGGTTATTTCACCGCTATAAATTAACACACGGTTGAAAAAGTAGAGCTTTTCCCTCTCAATATGCCCTTGTCATCTGCACACAGATTATTTACTTCAACAGTCTTGATGTTTTGGTGAGTAGAGGCACATCATTGTAAGAGGATGAATTCTCTGTACCTTCAGAATGTACAATAACGCAATTTCAACATGCCAGGCTTGATATGGCCTTGAGAACCCATGGGCTTTTGTGTTAACTACATTGGTTAAATGTAGTTGCACTTTATCCCTTGGAGAATGTGGGCTGATCTTATCGAGATGTACAAGATTATGAGGTGGGATGATCTTATAGAGGTGTATATGATAGGGTAGAAGCACAGTATTTTTTACCCAGACTAGGGAAATCAAGAACCAGAGGAGATAGGTTTAAATAGACAGGGGAAAGATTGAATAGGAACCTGAGGGGCAATTTTTTCACACAGATGGTAGTGGGTATATGGAACTAGCTTCCAGAGGAGGTAGCTGAGGCAGGTACTATAACAACATTTAAAAGTCATTTGGATAGGTACATGGATAGGAAAAGTTTAGAGGGATATCTTGTTCGGCATGGGCAAGTTGGGCTGAAGGACCTGTTTCCATGCTGTGTGACTCTCTATGACTAAATCCTGCTGTAGCGGCATCAAACGTGATGAATAAACAGTTGCTTTATTCAGCTGTTACATGCAAGTTTGGTCCACTAACATAATTTTCATTGCTGCTGTAGCTGAGCGAGGGTGTTGGCTTGAGCTCAGCTACCTGTTGACTGGGGTGATCTCAAGGTGAGATATGCTTATGTAGCAGGACACTCCCCTTAGCCCCTGACGTCATCTGACAGCCTTCGAAACTACTGACGAGGGTTCGACCATAAGTGGTCTGTGTATCAGCTGACGCCACACTGCCACTATTCCTGATTATCAGGGCCCTAGTTTGTGGGGAGGGCGGAGGACAGTGGGAATACCTAGAAACAAGGTGCCAGCCTGTGAATCTGAAACATAGAGCTACATGCATGTCATCTAGGAAATGTATACCATGCAGTAGACTGAGTTAGCAATGTCACAACACGTGGATCTGGTCAAAGCTCTGCCACATTCAATCATGAATGGTGGTGGATAATGAAACAACTAATGAGAGGAAGTGGCTTCAAGAAAAAAACTCATCCTTAGTTACATCAGGGCCCAACATGAGTGCTAAACAGAAGGTGGAAGCATCCATGTCCAGTCAAAGGTATCGGGTGGATACCTTTTGGTTTCCTTTTGAAACGTCACCTATCCATTTTCTCCAGGAATGCTGCCTGACCTGCTGAGTTACTCCAGCATTGTTGTGCCTGTCTTTGGGTGAAGTGTGTGACTAGTCTTGTTCTATCAACTGCTAATAGAGTTACAGTGCCCTCCACAATGTTTGGGACAAAGACCCATCATTTATTTACTTGCCTCTGTACTCCACAATTTGAGATTTGCAATAGAAAAAAATCACATGTGGTTGAAGTACACTTTGTCAGATTTCATTAAAGACCATTTTTATACATTTTGGTTTCACCATGTAGAAATTACAGCTGTGTTTATACATAGTCCCCCGTTTCAGGGCACCATAATGTTTGGGACACATGGCTTCATGGGTGTTTGTCAATAGTCAATAGTCTATTTATTTGTCATTTGGACCCCTGGAGGTCCAAATGAAATGCCGTTTCTGCAGCCATACATTACACACAAATAGACCCCAGACACAACATAATTTACATTTTACATAAACATCCATCACATAGCTGTGATTGAAGGCCAAAAAAACTTATCTCTCCACTGCACTCCCCCCCCCCCCCCCCCCCCCCCCCCCCGATGTCAGAGTCAAAGTCAAAGCCCCCGGCTGGCGATGGCGATTGTCCCGCGGCCATTAAAGCCACGCCGGGTGATGCAATGTCGCACACCGGGTCTTGGTGTTAGAGCCCCCGGCGTGCGCTCGCAAAGTCCCGCGGCCATTCCAAGCCGCGCGGGGCAGTGATGTAGGCCCCGCTCCAGGAGCTCTTCAACCCCGCAACTCGGGCGGGAGAAGTCGCCGTTGCAGGAGCCCCGAAAAGCGGTCTGCCTCCAGGGACCCGCGGGCTCCCGGTGCCGCCGTCCGCAGACCCGCAGCAGCAGCCCCCGACTCAGCAGCGGCATCGGCAGCAGCAGCGGCAGCGGCAGCGCTCCTCCACCGCTCCGGTCTCGGCCAGCTCCGCGACGGCGAGGTGAGTCGGCACCAGAGTCCCCGGCTTCTTCCCGTTGGAGGCCGCTCCTCGTTGCGGCCCCAACGACAACTGAGACCCGACGAGAAAAGGTCGGGTCTCCAGTGCAGGGAGAGATTCAAAAGTTTCCCCACCCCCCCCCCCCCCCCCCCACCCCCCCCCACACACACAGGGCAACCATAAAATAACAAAAACTACATAAAAACACAGACAAAAAATAATAAAAACGCGGACAGGCTGCAGAGGCCGCTGCTGGCCAGAGTCGCGCCGCCTACCGAATATAATTGCTCATGTGTGTTTAATTGCCTCCTTAATGCAGGTATAAGAGAGCTCTCAGCACCTAGTCTTTCCTCCAGTCTTTCCATTACCTTTGGAAACTTTTATTGCCGTTTATCAACATGAGGACCAAAGTTGTGCCAATGAAAGTCAAAGAAGCCATTATGAGACTGAGAAACAAGAATACAACTGTTAGAGACATCAGCCAAACCTTAGGCTTACCAAAGTCAACTGTTTGGAACATCATTAAGAAGAAAAGGAGCACTGGTGAGCTTACTAATTGCAAAGGGACTGGCAGGCCAAGGAAGACCTCCACAGCTGATGACAGAATAATTAGCTCTAAAATAAAGAAAAGTCCCCAAACACCTGTCCGACAGATCAGAAACACTCTTCAGGAGTTAGGTGTGGATTTGTCAATGACCACTGTCTGCAAAAGACTTCATGAACAGAAATACAGAGGCTACACTGCAAGATGCAAACCACTGGTTAGCCGCAAAAATAGGATGGCCAGGTTACAGTTTGTCAAGAAGTACTTAAAAGAGCGACCACAGTTCTGGAAAAAGGACTTATGGACAGATGAGACGAAGATTAACATATCAGAGTGATGGCAAGAGCAAAGTATGGAGGAGAGAAGAAACTGCCCAAGATCCAAAGCATACCACCTCATCTGTGAAACACGGTGGTGGGGATGTTAAGGCTTGGGCATGTACGGCTGCTGAATGTACTGGCTCATTTATCTTCATTGATGATACAACTGCTGATGGTAGTAGCATAATGAATTCTGAAGTGTATAGACACATTCTATCAGTTCAAACAAATAGAAACATAGAAATTAGGTGCAGGAGTAGGCCATTCGGCCCTTCGAGCCTGCACCGCCATTCAATATGATCATGGCTGATCATCTAACTCAGTATCCCATACCTGCCTTCTCTCCTAACCCTCTGATCCCCTTAGCCACAAGGGCCACATCTAACTCCCTCTTAAATATAGCCAATGAACTGGCCTCAACTACCCTCTGTGGCAGAGAGTTCCAGAGATTCACCACTCTCTGTGTGAAAAAAGTTCTTCTCATCTCGGTTTTTAAAGGATTTCCCCCTTATCCTTAAGCTGTGACCCCTTGTCCTGGACTTCCCCTACATCGTGAGCAATCTTCCTGCATCTAGCCTGTCCAACCCCTTAAGAATTTTGTAAGTTTCTATAAGATCCTCTCTCAATCTCCTAAATGCTAGAGAGTATAAACCAAGTCTATCCAGTCTTTCTTCATAAGACAGTCCTGACATCCCAGGAATCAGTCTGGTGAACCTTCTCTGCACTCCCTCTATGGCAATAATGTCCTTCCTCAGATTTCGAGACCAAAACTGTACGCAATACTTCAGGTGTGGTCTCACCAAGACCCTGTACAACTGCAGTAGAACCTCCCTGCTCCTATACTCAAATCCTTTTGCTATGAAAGCCAACATACCATTCGCTTTCTTTACTGCCTGCTGCACCTGCATGCCTACCTTCAATGACTGGTGTACCATGACACCCAGGTCTCGCTGCATCTTCCCCTTTCCCAATCGGCCATCATTTAGATAATAGGCTTTCCCTTTTTGCCACCAAAATGGATAACCTCACATTTATCCACATTATACTGCATCTGCCAAACATTTGCCCACTCACCCAGCCTATCCAAGTCACCTTGCAGTCTCCTAGCATCCTCCTCTCAGCTAACACTGCCCCCCAGCTTAGTGTCATCCGCAAACTTGGAGATATTGCCTTCAATTCCCTCATCCAGATCATTAATATATATTGTAAATAGCTGGGGTCCCAGCACTGAGCCTTGCGGTACCCCACTAGTCACTGCCTGCCATTGTGAAAAGGACCCGTTTACTCCTACTCTTTGCTTCCTGTTTGCCAGCCAGTTCTCTATCCACATCAATACTGAACCCCCAATGCCGTGTGCTTTAAGTTTGTATACTAATCTCTTATGTGGGACCTTGTCGAAAGCCTTCTGGAAGTCCAGATACACCACATCCACTGGTTCTCCCCTATCCACGCTACTAGTTACATCCTCGAAAAATTCTATAAGATTCGTCAGACATGATTTACCTTTCGTAAATCCATGCTGACTTTGTCCAATGATTTCACCACTTGCCAAATGTGCTGCTATCCTATCTTTAATAACTGACTCTAGCAGTTTCCCCACTACCGATGTTAGACTAACTGGTCTGTAATTCCCCGTTTTCTCTCTCCCTCCCTTCTTAAAAAGTGGGGTTACGTTTGCTACCCGCCAATCCTCTGGAACTACTCCAGAATCTAAAGAGTTTTGAAAGATTATTACTAATGCATCCACTATTTCTGGAGCTACTTCCTTAAGTACTCTGGGATGCAGCCTATCTGGCCCTGGGGATTTATCGGCCTTTAATCCATTCAATTTACCCAACACCACTTCCCGACTAACCTGGATTTCACTCAATTCCTCCAACTCCTTTGACCCGCGGTCCCCTGCTATTTCCGGCAGATTATTTATGTCTTCCTTTGTGAAGACGGAACCAAAGTAGTTATTCAATTGGTCCGCCATATCCTTGTTCCCCATGATCAATTCACCTGAATCTGACTGCAAGGGACCTACATTTGTTTTAACTAATCTCTTTCTTTTCACATATCTATAAAAACTTTTGCAGTCAGTTTTTATGTTCCCTGCCAGTTTTCTTTCATAATCCATTTTCCTTTCCTAATTAAGCCTTTTGTCCTCCTCTGCTGGTCTCTGACTGGAATGAACAATTTTTGTAGTTCTTCCATGCAGCCTTTAAATGACTTCCATTGCATATCCACCGTCAACCCTTTTAGAATTAATTGCCAGTCAATCTTGGCCAATTCACGTCTCATACCCTCAAAGTTACCTTTCTTTAAGTTCAGAAACATTGTTTCTGAATTAACAATGTCACTCTCCATCCTAATGAAGAACTCAACCATATTATGGTCACTCTTGCTCAAGGGGCCACGCACAACAAGACTGCTAACTAACCCTTCCTCATTACTCAATACCCAGTCTAAATGCCTCAAAACTCTTTGGCCGGCGGTTCATTCTACAGCAAGACAATGATCCCAAACATACTTCCTACGAAAGCGTTTTTTAAAGCTCAAAAATGGTCAATTCTTGAGTGGCCAAGTCAATCACCCGACGTGAACCCAATTGAGCATGCCTTTTTTATGCTGAAGAGAAAACTGAAGGGGACTAGCCCCCAAAACAAGCATAAGCTAAAGATGGCTGCAATACAGGCCTGGCAGAGCATCACATTATGGTGCCCTGAAATGGGAGGACCATGCATAAACACTGCTGTAATTTCTACATGGTGAAATCAAAATGTATAAAAATGGCCTTTATTTTTGTATCTGACAATGTGCACTTTAAACACGTGATTTTTTTCTATTGCAAATCTCAAATTGTGGAGTACAGAGGCAAATAAATAAATGATGGGTCTTTGTCCCAAACATTATGGAGGGCACAGTATCTTCAGGAAGTGTGTGGTGATTCCTTGCTCGTTGCTCCTCATTCCAGGATGAACTTGTCAAGGAGCTTCAAGGAGAAATTCTTCAACTGCGGAAACAGCTGATTCATTCAAAATCGAATAACAACCCTTTGCAATGGCAAAACCCGACCGTATTGGTTTTACAAGCCAAACTAAAGCAGGCTGCCCGTTACATCAGTCAGCTGTCCCGCGACAAACAGCAGTTGATCGAGATCGGCAACAGACTCCGCGCAGAGCTGGTTAAACCTGGATTACCAGGTACGTCACCAGTCACATTACAAATGCTCTTTAAATTAAAAATAAAGTAATGCATATGCAATTCAGTCACCACACACGACATGAAGTCCACAACCAATCTCCACTTCCCTTGGCATTATACTTTCTCTTCTTCTCCGCTGTGCATGTATTGTGATCTACTACTCCCAGATATTGTCATACCATCAATAACCATGACCCTGTCTCACAGCTTGCCGCCCCTCTGTCACAGTGAGCCTTTCAGACCTACCTTCTCAGTCACCAAGAGAGCTGGCAGAGGAAGCACAGAATCGGCTGTCTGCTTTGGAACGTTTGCAGTACCAACTCACTACCCAGGTGATAATGTTCTTTGTGTATGCATTATATCATATTCTAAAATTTCCTTTCCAAAATCCTGTATTATTATATTATAATAATATAATATAAAATTATATTTTATTAAAATTCTGCTCAGTTATAAACTTTAGAGGCTGCAATCTTGAGCAAATCACAAAGTAATGGAAGAAGTCAGTGGGTCAGCAGCATCTGTGGAGGGAATGGACACGTTGTGAGTCTGGACCCTTCTTTGGGCTGATTGAAGGAAGAGGAGAGAAAGCTGGAAAAGAGAGATGGGGTGGGACAAAGCCTGGCAAGTGCTGGGTGGATACAGGTGGGGATGATCGGCAGATGGTGGAATTAAGCTAGACATGAGTCTGAAGAAACGTTGCCTGACTATTCCCTCCACAGATGCTGCCTGACTGGCTGAGTTCCTCCAGCACCTAGTACTTTGCAGTTATAAACATTGTTTTGTTTACTTTCTTACTGTAGTTTTTGTTTAGCCTTTAGTCATCCCATGATTACCTTTCTCAAGTACCTTTGCAATTAATTGTTCCTCCTTCGGGGAAATGCTCTGTTTGGCATTTGAATCTAGTTTGGCATTTAGTTATACACATAATCCGTTCACCGCATCTGATCAAAATAAAATGTTTGATTTCAGGAATTGCAATATGCACAGCTGAAACATTTTAAACAAGTTCCCATGCAGCAGATTTCATCAGGGAGTGAAAACGGCCAGAATACTGATAACGGGAAAACCCCAACAGGAGAACACATCACAGATAAGGTCATGCTCAATTAACTGCAAAATAAGATTGGCAAAAAGGTTATTTTTCAACAGCTAGACGATGCTTTAAAGAATCGATATAACAAGTATTTTGCTGAATGTAAATGCTCCACTGGGACCATTTTGTTAATGAAGGTAGTTTTTGTTATATGACTAATTCAAGAGAGAAAGAGTCAAGAGTGTTTGATTGTCATATGTACTGAAAACGGAATGATGAAATTCTTACTTGCTGCAGCTTTACAGACCTGTAAACACAGTAACAGATGGATAATGGGTGATAAGCAAAAATACAATATATTAATATTGTAGTAAATATAATAGTGCCGAAACCATAGTGCAACCAAAGACACTGTCCATAGTTGCTGAGGTTTTCCAAAGCCTGATGGTTGTTGAGAAGTAGCTGTTCTTGAACTTGGAGGTCCCACTTTTCACTTTTCGGTACATGGTAGGAGTGAAATGAGAGCACGGCCACTCTGTACTTCAGGCTGAAGACAGATCCCAAACCGAAACGTTGTCTATCCATTTCCTTCCACTGACTGGCTGAGTTCCTCCAGCACTGTTTTGTGCACAAGATGGCAGCATCTGCAGTCTCTTGTGTCTGTCTCTAAATCTCTTGATCGTTGCAGTTTCGCAGATGTAGTTACCACTGTAGCCAACAGGTGGTGGCAAATGGTCTTATCTGGCAGTGTTTGAAATTGGTGATTTCCAGGCACTGTTTCTGAATTCTGCTCCAAAGGAGCAAAGGTATCTCTATTCAAATTTGGCAGCGCACCTTTTAAATGAGAAGACTATGTGCAGCATTCCCTGTGATTCCCACTGTGTATCGCAAATGGGCAGGATTTCCCATCGGAAGAATGGAAATGAAAAATTTCCTCTGAGAATTCAGAGTCTCTCTGAGGATCCTTCAGTGCTTCTACTCTGGGACTGTAGAAAGCATCTTGTCCGGCAACATCACAAACTGGTTTGGGAACAGCTCTGCCCAGGACAGGAAGGCTCTGCAGAGAGTAGACGGCGCGACTCTCGTCAGCAGCGGCCTCTGCAGCCTGTCCGCGTTTTTATAATTTTTTTTGTCTATGTTTATATGTAGTTTTTTGTTATTTTTTTTGGGGGTGTGTGTGGGGTGGGGGGGGTGGGGGTGGGGTGGGAGGGAGGGGGAAACTTTTAAATCTCTCCCTGCACTGGAGACCCGACCTTTTCTTGTCGGGTCTCAGTTGTCGTTGGGGCTGCAATGAGGAGCGGCCTCCAACAGAAGAAGCCGGGGACTCTGGTGCCGACTCACCTCACCGTCGCGGAGCTGGCCGATTCCAGAGCGGGTGGGGTGGTGGTGGAGCGCTGCTGCTGCTGCTGCCGCTGCTGCCGCTGCTGCTGCTGATGCGGAGGCTGCAATTGCGGGTCTGCGGACGGCGGCACCGGGAGCCCGCGGGTCCCGGGAGGGAGACCGCTTTTCAGGGCTCCTGCAACGGCGACTTCTCCCGCCCGAGTTGCGGGGTCGAAGAGCTCCTGGAGCGGGGCCTAACATCACCACCCCGCGCGGCTTGGAATGGCCGCGGGACTCTGCGAGCGCACGCCAGGGGCTCTAACACCAAGACCCGGTGTGCGACCTCGCATCACCCGGCGTGGCTTTAATGGCCGCGGGACAATCGCCATCGCCAGCCGGGGGCTTTGACTTTGACTCTGACATCGGGGGGGAGAGAGTGCAGTGGAGAGATAAGTTTTTTTTGGCCTTCCATCACAGCAATGTGATGGATGTTTATGTAAAATGTAAATTATGTTGTGTCTGGGGTCTATTTGTTTGTAATGTATGGCTGCAGAAACGGCATTTCGTTTGGACCTCCAGGGGTCCAAATGACAATTAAATTGACTATTGACTATTGAGAGTAGTGCGTTCAGCCGAACGCACTATGGGAACTACACTCACCCCCCTGCAGGACCTGTACACCAGCAGGTGCAGATCCAGAGCCAGCAACATTATGGGGGACCTCTACCACCCCAGCAGTGGACTGTTCCAGCTGCTACGGTCAGGCAAACGCCTCCGCTGTCATGCTGTGAAAACAGAGAGGATGAGACAGAGTTTCTTCCCACAGGCCATCAGGACTGTAAACTCTTATCTCACCAGGGACTAATTTACTGTTTGTGTTTAAGAGGGAACTGCAGATGCTGGAGAATCGAAGGTTACACAAAAAAGCTGGAGAAACTCAGCGGGTGCAGCAGCATCTATGGAGCGAAGGAAATAGGCAACGTTTCGGGCCGAAACCCTTCTTCAGGAAGGAAATAGGCAACGTTTCGGGCCGAAACCCTTCTTCAGGAAGGAAATAGGCAACGTTTCGGGCCGAAACCCTTCTTCAGGAAGGAAATAGGCAACGTTTCGGGCCGAAACCCTTCTTCAGGGCTCCATAGATGCTGCTGTACCCGCTGAGTTTCTCCAGCTTTTTTGTGTAATTTACTGTTGTGTTGTGTCTTTTGTAAAAAAAAAATTTTCAAACATGTAAATACTGATTCTGTTCTGTAGTTTTTGAACAATCCACAGGCATTGCCATTTTCATTTCACTGCACATCTTGTATGTGTATGTGACAAAGTTGACTTGACTTGAGAAAGTTGGGGAAATTAGCATAGTTTTAAAAACAACTACAGGTATAATGAATTGGAAACTCTGGATATACAAAGGAGTGATTGAATGTTGTAGCTGCACCATCATGGGCGAGTGGCTTCATATGGAGAAGGGGTTACCTGTTCCATCATCTGTAAATCAGATGCCTTGGGAAGGATGCATTTGTAAGACTGTTTGACACCAAATTTCATCAATGAGCAGCTGAAGCATTTGGATTCGAAAAGTTCCCCCGTTCCAATTCTGATGTCTGCTGAGTTACGTGGTCTTAGATCTAGGTTCAAAGACATCAGTATCTCAATAAGAGATCAAATTCAATCCGGTCTTAGAGTGATAGAGTTACATAGAAATATAGAAAATAGGTGCAGGAGGAGGCCATTTGGCCCTTCGAGCCTACACCGCCATTCATTGTGATCAAGGCTGATCATCCACAATCAGTAACCCGTGCCTGCCTTCTCCCCATATCATATAACCATATAACAATTTCAGCACGGAAACAGGCCATCTCGACCCTTCTAGTCCGTGCCGAACACATAATCTCCCCTAGTCCCATATGCCTGCGCTCAGACCATAACCCTCCATTCCCTTCCCATCCATATAACTATCCAATTTATTTTTAAATGATAAAAACGAACCTGCCTCCACCACCTTCACTGGAAGCTCATTCCACACAGCTACCACTCTCTGAGTAAAGAAGTTCCCCCTCATGTTACCCCTAAACTTCAGTCCCTTAATTCTCATGTCATGTCCCCTTGTTTGAATCTTCCCTACTCTCAGTGGGAAAAGCTTTTCCACGTCAACTCTGTCTATCCCTCTCATCATTTTAAAAACCTCTATCAAGTCCCCCCTTAACCTTCTGCGCTCCAAAGAATAAAGCCCTAACTTGTTCAACCTTTCTCTGTAACTTAGTTGCTGAAACCCAGGCAACATTCTAGTAAATCTCCTCTGTACTCTCTCTATTTTGTTGATATCCTTCCTATAATTAGGCGACCAAAACTGTACACCATACTCCAGAATTGGCCTCACCAATGCCTTGTACAATTTTAACATTACATCCCAACTTCTATACTCAATGCTCTGATTTATAAAGGCCAGCACACCAAAAGCTTTCTTTACCACCCTATCTACATGAGATTCCACTTTCAGGGAACTGTGCACAGTTATTCCCAGATCGCTCTGTTCACCTACATTCTTCAATTCCCTACCATTTACCATGTACGTCCTATTTTGATTTGTCCTGCCAAGATGTAGCACCTCACACTTATCAGCATTAAACTCCATCTGCCATCTTTCAGCCCACTCTTCCAACTGGCATAAATCTCTCTGTAGACTTTGAAACTCTACTTCATTACCCGCAACCCCACCTATCTTAGTATCATCTGCATACTTACTAATCCAATTTACCACACCATCATCCAGATCATTGATGTACATGACAAACAACAGTGGACCCAACACAGATCCCTGTGGCACCCCACTCGTCACAGGCCTCCAACCTGACAAACAACCATCCACCATTACTCTCTGGCATCTCCCATTCAGCCACTGTTGAATCCATCTTGCTACTCCACCATTAATACCCAACCATTGAACCTTCTTAACCAACCTTCCATGAGGAACCTTGTCAAAGGCCTTACTGAAGTCCATATACACAACATCCACTGCGTTACCCTCATCAATTTCCCGTGTAACATCTTCAAAAAATTCAAGAAGATTAGTTAAACAAGACCCTTCCAGGCACAAATCCATGTTGACTGTTCCTAATCAGACCCTGTTTATCCAGATGCTTATATATATTATCTCTAAGTATTCTTTCCATTAATTTGCCCACCACTGACGTCAAACTAACAGGTCTATAATTGCTAGGTTTACTCTTAGACCCCTTTTTAAACAATGGAACAATATGCGCAGTACGCCAATCCTCCGGCACTATTCCCGTTTCTAATGACATTTGAAATATTTCTGCCATAGCCCCTGCTATTTCTACACTAACTTCCCTCAATGTCCTAGGGAATATCCTGTCCGGACCTGGAGACTTATCCACTTTTATATTTCTCAAAAGTGTCAGTACTTCCTCTTCTTTGATCCTCATAGTTTCCATAGCTACTCTACTTGTTTCCCTTACCTCACATAATTCAATATCCTTCTCCTTGGTGAATACCGAAGAAAAGAAACTGTTCAATATCTCCCCCATCTCTTTTGGCTCTGCAGATATTTGTCCACTCTGACTCTCTAATGGACCAATTTTATCCCTCGTTATCCTTTTGCTATTAATATAGCGGTAGAAACCCTTCGGATTTACTTTTACCTTACTTGCCAAAGCAACCTCATATCTTCTTTTAGCTTTTCTAATTTCTTTCTTAAGATTCTTTTTACATTCTTTATACTCCTCAAGCACCTCATTTACTCCATGCTGCCTATAATTATTGTAGATCTCCCTCTTTTTCCGAACCAAGTGTCCAATTTCCCTTGAAAACCATGGCTCTTTACAATTTTTACGATTTCCTTTCAACCGAACAGGGACATAAAGATTCTGTACTCTTAAAATTTCACCTTTAAATGTACGCCATTTCTCTTCCACATCTTTCCCATAAAACAAACTGTCCCAATTTACTCCTTTTAAATCCTTTCGCATCTCCTCAAAGTTAGCCTTTCTCCAATCAAAAATCTCAACCCTAGGTCCAGTTTTGTCCCTCTCCATAATTATATTGAAACTAATGGTATTGTGATCACTGGACCCGAACTGTTCCCCAACGCATACCTCTGCCACCTGACCCATCTCATTTCCTAACAGGAGGTCCAGCACTGCCCCTTCTCTAGTAGGTACTTCTATGTATTGTTGCAAAAAACTATCCTGCACACATTTTACAAACTCCAAACCATCCAGCCCATTTACAGAATGTGTTTCCCAGTCTATGTGTGGAAAATTGAAATCTCCCACAATCACTACCTTGTGCTTACTACTAATATCTGCAATCTCCTTACATATTTGTTCTTCCAATTCTCGCTCCCCATTTGGCGGTCTATAATACACCCCTATAAGTGTTGCTACCCCTTTCCCATTTCTCAGTTCCACCGAAATAGCCTCCCTAGACGAGCCCTCTAATCTATCCTGCCAAAGCACTGCTGTAATATCTTCCCTGATAAGCAATGCAACACCTCCACCTCTTGCCCCTCCAATTCTATCACACCTGAAGCAACGAAATCCTGGAATATTTAATTTCCAATCACAGCCCTCCTGCAACCACGTTTCACTGATCGCCACAACATCATACTTCCAGGTGTCAATCCAGGCTCTAAGTTCATCCATTTTTCTTACAATGCTCCTAGCATTAAAATATACACATTTAAGAAACCCACCCTCTCTTATTCTCTGATTATTTTCTTTTTCTTCTCTCTCCCCTACATTTTGGGTCAGAGTGCTACCATTCTCTGCCCCCTGCTTCACACACTGACTGCTAGCTTTCCCAATTTGAGTCCCTCCCCCCAACCATACTAGTTTAAAGTCTCCCCAGTAGCCTTTGCAAATCTCCCCGCCAGGATATTGGTCCCCCTTGAGTTCAAGTGCAACCCGTCCTTTCTGTACAGGTCGCACCTTCCCCAAAAGAGGTCCCAATGATCCAGAAACTTGAATCCATACCCACTGCACCAGTCCCTCATCCACGCATTTATCCTCCACCTCACTCCATTCCTACTCTCACTGTCGCGTGGCACAGGCAGTAAAATTGATTCTGCTAGCCCCGAGAGCTCTATCTAACTCTAGCTCTATCTAACTAGTTATACAGCACAGAAACTGGCCCTTCGCCCACCTAGTCCCTAGCAACATAGTCCCATTTTGTCTGCATTTGGCTCACAGCCTTCTGACCCCTTCCTACCAATATATCTGTCCACACATTTGTTAGTTAACTTCCATTGTTTTATGTGAAACTACACAACTGTCCCATAGGATTGGGAAAAAATTGTAGAAACAAAGAATTGCAGATGCTGGTTTACTAAGGAAAGACACAAAATGCTGGAGTAACTTAGCGGGTCAGGCAGCATGCTTGAACATCATGGAGAGGGGACATTTCAGTTCGGGTCTGAAGAAGGGTTCTGACCCGAAACATCACCTATCCACATTCTCCAGGGATTCTGTCCGACCAGCTGAGTTACTTCAGCACTTTGTGTCTTTCCATGAGGGAAAAAAAGACCTGGTTTTAATATTTGCAATAATCAGATATCCTGCCACATCTACTTGGTAGCTATTCGAACAAAGTCCTTGTGTAAAAACAAAGAACTGCAGATACTGGTTAATACCAAAGATAAACACAAACTGCTGGAGTAACAGGTCAGGCAGCATCTCTGGAGAAAAAGGTTAGGTGATGTTTCGGGTCAAACAAAGTTCTTGTTGCTCATGGGAAGTAGACACCATATTCAGTGGAAAGAAATAGCACAGGAGACACACAGGGATCAGGTATAAAAAGGAGAGGTTGACATTTTCAGCTGGATTTGCAAGTCCAATGTTTCTGTTTTTGTCCACAGGACCATGCAGTGGCCGCCGTGAAAACTGGACTCAACAAAACTAAGGAATGTGAATTCTTAGAAACTGGTCAATCACATCCATTCAGACCAGAATCCAGCCAGTCACTGCCCATGATGCATAGTCCACCCACTCAGTCTGAGCATCTCATGTCATCCTGTGGAGCAGACAGTTCTATTCTAGGGATCTGGAAGATGTTGGAGACGGGACCCAGTCCTCCTCTATCCACTCCACACAGCAACACTGAGCCAGGTGAGGAGTGAAGAATAAATGCTTGGAGAATTAGTTTAATTCTGTGAACATTGTGAATGTGAAAAACAATATTCTTTCAATAGAAAACATTGGCACAATAATGGAATACACAGAAAGACTATTTACTCTCTGGTGCGGTCTTCATGAAACTCAGTGATGTTTGCTTTTGCAAATATAACCGCAGCCAATTTGTTTACATGGTTATTCAGGTCATCGCTAGGATGTTGTACACGTTTGGACTTTGGGTAGAGTTTGATATGTCTGTTCTATGTTATATCAGACACTGTGTATTCTAAGCTTAAGTATACACAAAATGCTGGAGTGACTCAGCGGAACAGGCAGCATCTCTGGAGGACACTTAATACTGGATTAACTCAGTGTAACTTAGTTGAATTGTAGTTATATTCTTCTGTTTTCAATGATCCGACTTGTTTTGTGCTGAGGTTTTCATGCTGTATCTCCAAACTAAACAACTTTGTTTGCACGCTATCAGGTCAAATCATAACTCAGCCGGACAGACAGCATCGATGCCGTTGGATAGATGGATAGATGCCATTTCGGGTCAGGACCCTTCTTCAGTCCTGAAATGTCACATATCCATGTTTTCCTGGGGTGTTGTCTGACTGGCTGAATTACTCCAGCAGTTTGTGTCCTTCTTTGTAAACTAGCATCTGCAGTTCCTTGTTTCTAGGTGAACTAGATGGGTTTGTTGACAGTTTGCTAGTTTCTATTCCCAGTTTGCTAGTTTCCATTACTTCTAGTAATGGTGTAAAGGTGCACACGATTCTCTCTCACTAACCCAGCTATATGAGTGCGCACAATGTAACTGGATTGTTTGACTGCCAAGGTTGTTATACACGAGTTTTGCTGGTGTTAGCAACCGCACACAGCAGCCCAGGAGTGGTAATTGTTGCTAATTCTAAGGTTCTAATTAACAGATTGTTGGTGGAATCTAACAGAATTCCTGGCCAAGATAATCTACCTATTGCAAGGCACTCATCCTTCTTGGTCCTTCTTGCTTCATTACCCCACTGAAAGGTGCGGTAATTCACTGGACCTTCCACCAATAAATGTGCAGAGCAATTCATGAGAAACCAGCAACAAAATTGCAGCTGTATTCCTTCTTCTTCTATGTAGTTTTTTTTGGCGGTTGGCAAACAACTTTTTAGTGCATTACCACCACCAACTGGTATGGAGTGTGGATCAAATAACATTATAACTTATATACTAATAACCTATATCTTTCCGAACAAATTGGTTACCCTGAGAAAAAGCAATAGGATTTGATAGCACTTATATGAATTCTTTTGTAAAATATCTATTAAATCAAATTGTACTTTTTCTTTTCTGAATCGTTCACTCATTTGTCTTCTTTCTTCCTCATACCTCTCACAATGTATAATGACATGCTCTATTGTCTCTTCTTGCCCACAGTATTCACATCTCCCTATGTTATGCTTGCCTATTATAAAAAGTGTCCTGTTCACACCAGTGTGTCCAAATCTGATTCTTGAAATTGCTGTCTCCTCTTTTCTGTTTTTTCCTGCACATCTCATTTCTCCCACTTTCCTCTGGACTCTGTAGAACCACCATCCTTTCTGCTCTTCCTCCCATTGCTTTTGCCATCTTTCCTTCAGTCTTTGCTTAATAATGTCTTTAATTTCAGTTTTACCTATGTTAATACTTAAATCAATCTTACTTCTTTTTGTTACCTCTTTTGCCACCTTACCTGCCATTTTGTTTCCTCTAATGCCAATATGTGCTGGTACCCATAAAAATATGACTGTAAGCCCCATCATTTGAATTCTGAATAGTGTTTGTTGTATTTCAATCAAAATGTCTGGTCTACTGTCTGAATGGCTGTGCTGTAAACTCTTTATTGCTAAACTTCAATCTGAACAAATAATTGTCCTTAAAGGCCTAGTATCCTCGACCCACTGCACCGCTAACAATATTGCAATCATTTCACCTGTGTATACTGAGACCTCATTATTGATCCTCTTCCCTACTTTGATGTGAAATTCTGGTACAATAAATGCTACTCCTACTTTATCTACTGAATCTTTTGATGCATCTGTATAAATTTGGACAAAACTGTAGTATCTGTCAATGTATTCCTGTATGATGAATGAATTATACATACGTTGTTTATCCTTGTTTTTCTGTTCTAATATTGTAAAGTCTACTGTTGCATCTGGAAGTATCCAAGGTGGAATTGAAGGTAATGGAACCGTTGGAACCACATTTAATTGTGCTATGCTGATTTGTAATGCTCTCTGGGTCACTGTCCATCCAAAACGTTTTGTTTCCCTTCTCTCCTTTTCCCAGCATGGTTTGACAGCAACTTGTGCTGGGTGTTCTTGACTGTGGCCCTGTAGGTTAATCCAATAATTCAATGAAAGCTGTATCCTTCTCATCTCTAGAAGCATCTCCCCCATTTTCAACCTGTAATGCTGCTGTTGGAGTTGTTTTTATTGCACCTGTACATATTCTCAATGCCCGATATTGAATGTTGTCTATTTTCTTAAGAGAAGTACTTGATGCGGACCCATACACCACACAACCATAATCTAACACAGATCTAATTAACCCACTGTATATAGCCTTCAAAGCTGTTCTATCTGCTCCCCAATCACATCCAACTAAACATCTCATTACATTAAGTATCTTCTTACATTTGTCCACTACTTTCTGAATATGAACCATCCATGTAATCCTCTCATCAAACCATAAACCTGAAAATTTATAGTATTTTACTCTCTCCAATTCCTGGTTATATAATTTTAGTTTTACCTCACTACCAATTTTCTTCCTAGTAAAAAACATTATCTTTGTTTTTTCCACAGAAAATTTGAATCCCCATTTATATGACCACTCTTGTACCTTTATTATAGCCCTCTGTAGTTTCTGCACAATAAACTTCACATTTCTCTCCCCCCCCCCCCCCCCCAGCTGTATTCCTGGGAATGGGATTGAATTTTACTTTGTTTCACTGGCTTGTGTTTGGTCTGCAGCGACTCTTATCTTTGGAACAGTTTGATTGCATGGTAATCTCCCTTGTCTGGCTAAAAAGGTTATCTACGTTGTAAACTACTTGAAATTATTAGGAAGCAATTTGCATTGTCATATCAGCAGACATCCTGAATGAATAAATGATTAAGCAAAAAATGGGATGAGCAGAATTTGAGTTCAGTACCCGAGATGTCCATAACCTGATCGATCCTTCTTTACACTGGGTAGATTATGTAATAAATGACAGACTGTAAGATTATAAACAGAACAATACAACACAGGAATAAGCCCTTCACCTATAACAGGGCTGCCAACTCTCACGCTTTGAGCGTGACACTCACGCATTTCAGCCAATTCTCAAGCCTTCACGCTGAAGACAGAATTCTCACGCTGACAGGCTGTCTTCAGTCCCTGCACAGCAAAGATCCTATAGCTGCTCCCTGTGCTATAGTGGAGCTATAGGATCTTTGCTGCACAGTTTGTCTCAAGTTTGCGCCGCATGACAGCGATCTGCACGGATTGGGGAAGCGCGTCGGTCCTGGGCAGCGGGTGTCAGCGCTTTTGTGAGCCGTCTGCGAGCGCTGCGCTTCCGGCTGCCGCGGCAACCTCGCTCCCTCCCTCCCTCCCTCCCTCCCTCCTGCCCTTCAGCTCACACGGCAGCGCCAGCACCGCCAATCCACGCTACACCGTACCCGCCAGACGGGGCAGCCGGGGAAAGAGAGGGAGGGGAGAAAAGAGAGAGAGAGAGAGAAAAAAAGGGAGGGATGGAGGCAAAGAGAGACGGGGGAGGGAATGTAGAAAGGGGATGAAGGAATGGGAGAAAGAGGAAGCGTGAGGAGGAGGAGGGAGGGGAGGAAAGGGAGGGAGGGGGGAAGGAAAGGTGTGTGTGTATCCCTGTGTGCGTGTGTATCCCTGTGTGTGTGTGTCTCCCTGTTTTGTGTGTGTCTCCCTGTGTGTGTGTGTGTGTGCGTGTCTCCCTGTGTGCGTGTGTCTCCCTGTGTGCGTGTGTCTCTCCTGTGTGCGTGTGTCTCCCTGTGTGTGTGTGTCTCCCTGTGTGTGTGTGTGTCTCCCTGTGTGTGTCTGTGTGTCCCTGTGTGTGTGTGTGTGTCCCTGTGTGTGTGTGTCTCTCCCTGTGTGTGTGTGTCTGTGTGTGTCTGTGTGTGTGTCTCCCTGTGTGTGTGTGTCCCTGTGTGTGTGTGTGTCTCCGTGTGTGTGTGTGTGTGTCCCTGTGTGTGTGTCTCCCCCTGTGTGTGTGTCTCTGTGTGTGTGTGTGTGTCTCCCTGTGTGTGTGTGTCTCCCTGTGTGTGTGTCTCCCTGTGTGTGTCTCCCTGTGTGTGTGTGTCTCCCTGTGTGTGTGTGTGTCTCCCTGTGTGTGTGTGTGTGTGTGTCTCCTGTGTGTGTGTCTTCCTGTGTGTGTGTGTGTGTGTGTGTGTCTGTGTGTGTGTGTGTGTGTGTGTGTGTATGTGTGTGTGTGTGTGTCTGTGTGTGTGTGTGTGTGTGTGTCTGTGTGTGTGTGTGTGTGTGTGTGTGTGTGTGTGTGTGTGTGTGTGTGTGTGTGTGTGTGTGTTTGTCTGTGTGTGTGTGTGTGTGTGTGTGTGTCTGTGTGTGTGTGTGTGTGTGTGTCTCCCTGTGTGTGTGTGTCTGTGTGTGTGTGTGTGTGTGTGTCTCCTGTGTGTGTGTGTCTGTCTTCCTTTGTGTATGTGTCTCCCTGTGTCTCCCTGTCTGTTGTCACATCCTGGCCTTAGACAGGGCTGCCAATTCCCACGCTTTGAGCGTGAGAGTCACGCATTTCAGCCAATTCTCACGCTGATGACAGAATTCTCACGCTGTCTTCAGTCCCTGCACAGTTTGTCTTTTTGCGCCATATCACAACGATCTGTGCGGTCTGGTAAGGGCGTCAGTTGGCGGCTGTGAGTGACGTCACATCTCTTCTCTTCTCTTCTTTCTTGGTTGGATGTGCAGCCGCCGACAACATGAAGCAGCCGGAGATAAAACTAACCAGGTGAATCGGTTGTAAAACATGGGGAGGACCACAATGAGGCCAAACATCTAGGACAGGGTTCGGCAACCTACGACACTGACCGATGGTCTGACCTATGGACTTGCTGGCATTGGAGTTGTCTTTTTGCAGTGTGTGTAAACTGCATTTATTATATCTGTTGTGTTGCTGCAAGTAAGAATGTTATTGTTCTCTTTGGGACATATGACAATAAAACTTTCTTAATTTGACTTGATATCCATGCTGAGCATGTGATGCCAGGTTAAACAGTTGTACCTGCATGTGATCCATATCCTTCCATTCTCTGCGTATCCATGTCCCTATCTAAAACCCTCTTAAATGCAACCATCATATCTGTCTCCACACCATCCCCGGCAGCATGTTCAGGGACCCTCTGTGTAAGGTTGCCCTGCATAACTTTAAAATTCCCCCAGCCCCTCTCCTCATCGTAATCTATTGGTTTTCTCTCCCCCTTCCCCTCCACTGCGCTGGATCCTCCCCTCCCCTTTCCCTCCTCCTGTAGCCCCTCCCTCATTTTCCCCTCTTCCTCACTCCCGCTTCTCCCTCCTGGTCCGAAGGTCTCGGGAACTCTTTTCCCCCTCCTCTCCCCTCCTGCCCCCTCTCCCCCTCCTCTCCTCCCCTCCCCCCTCCTCCTCTCTCCTCTCCTCCCTCTCCTCCCCCCCCTCACCGCCTGTCCTCCCCCTCTCCTCTCCTCCCTCTCCTCACTCTCTCCCCTCCCCTCTCCTCGTCCGCGTGTCCTCACTCTCCCTGCCCTCTCTCCTCCTTTTCTCTCCCCCCTCTCCTCCTCCCCTCTCTCCCCCTCCTCCTTTCTCTGTCCTCTCTCTCCTCCCCTCTCCTCCCCCTCTCTCTCCCTCTCTCTCTACCTCCCCCTCCACCTCCCCCTCAATCCTCTCCTCCCCTCTCTCTGTGATCGTTACTTCCTTGCGTCTCCTCTCTCTCTTCCTCAATCTTCAGGCGAGCGTGTCCTCCCCTCCCCTCTCCCCTCCTCTCCTCTCCTCTCCTCTCCTCTCCCTCCCCTCCCCTCTCCTCTCCTCTCCTCTCCTTTCCTCCCCCTCTAATCTCATCTCTCCTCTCCTCTCCCCCCTCTCCTCCCCTCTCCCTCTCCCTCTTTCCCTCAATTAAATTGAATCTGAATTTGAATCTGAATCTCTCCTCCCCTCCCCTCTCCTCTCCTCTCCTCTTCTCTCTCCTCTCCTCCCTCTCAGGGGCTCTCCTCTGCCTCTCCTCTCCTCTCCTCTCCTCTCCTCTCCTCTCCTTCCTCCCACTCTTAATTCCTCTCCTCCTCTCTTCTCCTCTCCTCTCCTCCCCTCTCCTCCCCTCTCCTCTCCTCTCCTCCCTCACGCTCTCCCTCCCTCCCTTCCCTCCCCTCCTCTCCTCTCTCTCCTCCCCTCCTCTCTCTCTCCCCTCTCCTCTCCTCTCACTCTCCCTCTCCCCTCTCCTCTCCTCCCTCCCCTCTCTCTCCTCTCTCTCTTCTCTCCTCCTCTCTTCCCTCCTCTCCTCCTCTCTCTCCTCTCCTCTCCTCCTCCTCTCCTCTCTCTCTCCTCCTCCTCCCCCTCCCCCCCTCTCCCCCCCCTCTCTCTCTCTCCCCCTCTCCCTCCCTCCCTCCTCTCTCTCCTCTCTCCCTCTCCTCTCTCCTCCCCTCTCCTCCCCTCTCCTCTCCCTCCTCCTCCCCCTCTCCTCTTCTCTCCTTCCCCTCCTCTCCTCTCCTCCTCCTCTCCTCTCCCCTCCCTCTGTCTCCTCTCCTCTCTCTCTCCTCTCCCTCCCTCTCTCCCCTCTCTCCTCTCCTCTCCGCTCCTCTCCTTCCTCTCCTCTCCTCTCCTCTCCTCTCTCTCTCCCCCTCCCTCTCTCTCTCCTCTCCTCCCTCCCCTCCTCTCCCCCCCTCTCCTCCCTCTCCCTCTCCTCCTCCCCCCCCTCCTCCTTCTCCCTCCTCTCCCTCGCCCCTCCCCCTCCTCTTCTCCTTCCCTTCCTCTCCCTCCTCCTCTTTTCCTCTCTCCCCCCCTCCCTCCTCTCTCTCTCTTCCCCTCTCCTCCCCCCTCTTCCCTCTCCCTCTCTCTCTCTCTCTTCTCTTCTCTCCCTCTCTCCTCCCTCTCCCCTTCTCTCCTCCCCTCCCCTCTCCTCTCCTCCCCCTCTCTCTCTCTCCTCCCCCTCCCTCTCCCTCTCCCTCTCCTCTCTCCTCTCCCTCCCCCTCCATTCTCTCTCTCTCCCCTCTCCTCTCTCCCCCCCCCCTCTCTCTCCTCCCCCCCTCCCCCTCCCTCTCTCCTCCCCTCCTCTCCTCTCCCTCTCCTCTCCCCCCTCTCCCTCTCTCCTCTCTCTCCTTCCCTCCCTCCCTGCCCCCCTCCCCTCTCTCCCTCTTCCCTTCCCTCTCCTCCCTCCCCTCTCCCCCCCCTTCCCTGCCCTCCCTCTTCTCTCTCTCCCCCTTCTCTTCCTCTCCTCTCTCTCCTCTCCCTCTCTCCCTTCCTCTCCCCCTCTCCCCTCCCCTCCTCCTCTCCTCCTCCTCTCCTCTCCCCTCCTCTCCTCCCCTCCTCTCCTCTCTCTCCCCCCTCGTCCTTCCTGCTCCTCCCTCTCCTCCCTTCCCCTCTCCCTCTCCTCCTTCCCCTCCTCCCTCCCCCCTCTCCTCCCCTCTCTCCCCGCCCCTCCCCTCTCCTCCCCTTCCTCTCCCCTCTCCCCCCCCTTCCCCCCTCTTTCTCCTCCTCCCCTTCCTCTTCCTTCCCTTCCTCTCCCTCTCCCTCTCCCTCCTCCTCCTCCTCCTTCCTCTCCCCTCCCCTCCCTTCTCCTCCTCCCTTGCCTGCCTCTCTCTCGCCCCTCTTCCCGACATAAAAACAGATTTAAAAAAAAATCTTAAGCGGATTCAAAAACATTATCACAGGACAAGTGCTGAAACCTGTTGTTGGGAAGGCATCACGCCTGGTTTGTGAAAACTCCATCCAACGATTAAAGACATTGCAAGGGGGGGATTGACTGACGTAGCCCGACCATCACGCAACCATCCCCTTCCATTGATTCCATCTAACACACGCAATCAGCCAGCATAATCAAGGACCATTCACCTCACCTCCCTCACCCCAGTCCCACTCCCTCCTTCTTCCCTCCCATCAGGTACAGATTAAACATAAGTTTGAAATGGCATATACCTCCAGATTCGCAGTTACAGTATTTCTTTCCAGGCTGTTCTTAAAGCAACTAGAACGGTCCTCACACAACCCCAGCTGGCTGCCGTTCCTGACCGTCACCCAACTTACATCATTTTGCAGTCACCATCTAACTCCATATAACCAATTAATAACAATTAGCTCACCTGACAGACCATACTCGGCCCACAATGGCCGTGGCCTGTCCAATCTATCATTTAATCATTGACTTTCGCTTGCATACAATGTGAAGACCGGCGTTGGTTGGAAGTCTAGTAACATTCTGCTTTGACTGGCGATCGGCAGCGCAACCAAAAAGGCTTTTTACTGTATACTGGATTACGTAACAATTTATCTAGACGCTAACTAAGGTAAAGATCCGCCTAATTGAATATCCCGCAGTGACATGAGGAGCTGAACAGCCAATTCGTGCCACTTCCCTGCTACGATCGTATTTACTTATTTAAATAATTCTTAGGACTTTATTAACGATTTACATCCTCTATGCTTATTAGAACTGTCCAAGTCTGTGATAGGAGAGACAGTTTTTTTTACCTGCGCCCTGAAGAGGAGATGGAACTTCACCTAGTGTACAATTCAGGGACCAATACTATCGAATGTTGATAGCTCAGTCAAGGCGACCTTTATCATTTGGCAAGTGCATAGCATGCCATTTTTCAAAAGCAGAATAGACCGATCTATGGCCTGTGCTCCAAGTCCTTGTCATTGGGGGGGGGGCGTTTTTGAGATTGTTTCCAATATAAATTAATCACATTTCCCCTGGGACTGTATTACCTAAAAAGTTAATGGAGAAATTTGTACTTTACTTCCCTCTCATACTCTGCAGAAATTGAGCTAGTGGAAACTTACATCTCCTTAAAAAGCACATTATATAATTTGTAACTGTGATTCTGATCTATTGTGGTTGGATCCTTATTTGACGAATAAAAAGCTTCTCTGTAAATCTAAGTGCAGGGTAATATAAGGCCAATAGCGATGTGTTATGGAGCTGCTGAGATGGCTTTCACGTGGTTGTTTCTAAATTAAGGAATAGGGAAGTTTTTAATCAAAGAGGTGTAATTTACCTTTTTTAGTGTTACTGGCAAGAAGCAGTGACAACGGATTTCATTATTATCAGTACCTATTGTGGTCTAAGTTGAGGCAGTACTGGGGTATAACAGCATAGGCACGCGTGACTCCAGTGCAAGACATGACGAGTTGCAAGGGTGGGTTATGGTCCCTAGTACATACACGGATTAAATACTCCTAAACCGGGGTGAGTTGTCACAACGACCAGACACGGTGTCGGCACCGAGCAACGTTAGAGAGCATGCGTCCGAGTCACAATTCCTCAACCCGTACTTCGGATGCTGTCCCTGTGTGGATGCCGGTTACAAACTTCTACCCTTGTGACCACATGGGTTTTCCACTGCCGATACCTGATTTCCTGGTGGTTAATTTTGGCCTCATAATGTCATATTGTCCCTTAATATATGAGGATGGATTGAGAAAGTGAAAACACAGAACTAGTGTAAACAAGTGGTCAATCACAGCTTTCCGTCAGGAACTCAATAGGGTCCAAAGACCATTGTTTCCATCTCGTGATACTAGATGTTATATCTGAGAGTAAATCGAGCAATTGGTTGATCAACAATTGTCATTAAAGCATGAAGGTGCCAAAAAACCTAAGCGGTGTTCCATATCATGGCAAATTGACTTCAGCGGTATGAGTTTGGAAAAAACGTAGAGATGACATTTGATGTGATTAAACATTTAAACCTCGTCCTGCAGATGGTTCTGTTAACCATATGTGGTGGTTCTGGCTCTTATCCTCAAGACAAAGATAGGCGGAGGTGCTAAGGAAATAGTTAAGTGGGTTTGCTGCGGTCTATGGAGAATAGATATTCTCTGATGCCAGAAACTATGGAGTTGGCGAACTTTTTGGTGATGCTCCGAGACTGAGGGGTCCTTCTTGTAACTTTCACGTCTGAAGAACAAAATTCAGCTGGAGGCTTGTATGGTGGCGGCCAATAAAATAGATCCTAACGATACAGGAAATCACTACACCCCCCACCACAACTCAGACCAAGCAACAGGTTAAGACCGACGGGCCACCCACGTAATGCTACACCTCCCCTGTTCGAAAAAATGCGCAATTAAATGATAGCTATACATACATGATCTTTTGCAATGCATGACTGTGTAACACCATGTGGATTGTACCAATACTGTTATGTCTGGCGGCTTTGTTTTATTATTATTATTTTTTTAAATTATAATTATTTTTTTTCCCTCCTTTTTTTTTCCTGTTGTCTTTTTCAGTTTTTTATTTTTTATTTTTATTTTTTGTTTGTTTTGTTCTGTTTTGTTAAAAAATTGTATAAAATAATAAAAAATATTAAAACGACAATTTATTTAAAGAGATACATCGAGGAAGCAGGCCCCTTGGTTCACCGAGTTCATCGCTGTACACTAAGGTCAGGATTGAACCTGGGTCTCTGGCGCTGTAAGGCAACAGCTCTACCCGTGCACCACTGTGCCACCCTACATTTTTCACAGTAGGATCTTTGGGGAAACTTTGACCGAAGAGTTAGGAAAAAGGAAAGATGTAGCATAAGCAGATGGGAACAATTTTTACATCTGACTAACTTCAGGGACTTGGTTTACTGGAGACATTGGGGAGATCTAATCGTAAGAAATCAAGAACCAGAGGATATAGGTATAAGGAGATAGGGGGAAGATTTAATAGGAATCTGAGGGGCAACCTTTTCGCACAGAGGGTGATGGGTATACAGAACAAGCTGCCAGAGAAGGTGGTTGAGGCAGGTACTATAACAGCATTTAAGAGACACTTGGACAGGTATATGGGTAGGAAAGGTTTAGAGGGATATGGGGCAGATGTGGGCAAATGGGACTAGCTTAAATGGGGCGGCATGGAGGAGTTGAGCCAAAGGGCCTGTTGCCCTGCTGTATGACCATACGATTCTGTGATTCTCTAAATGAATTTAGATTGTCATGGCAATTTGAAAGTTTCTATGCTCAGATCTGGAATTAAAGTCACATTGTTTTCTCGCTGTAAAAACACATTTGGGGGGTTTCAGTTTGCCACTGACCTAGCTGCCAGTTTAGCAAGCACATGACTATGTCCTGACTATGGGTGCTGTCTGTATGGAGTTTGTACATTCTCCCTGTGACTACATGGGTTTTTTCTACCGGGTTCCTCCCACATTCCAAAGACTCGCAGGTTTGTAGTTTAATTGACTTTTGTAAATTGTCGCTAGTGTGTAGGATAGAACTATTTAAGAATTTACAGAGTTTTTGCCTTCTACCTGTGACCGTGTGGGTTTTCCCGGGTGCCCTAGTTTCCTTCCATACTCCAAAGACGTACAAGTTTGTAGAGTTAATTGGCTTCGGTAAAGATTGTAAATTGTCCCTAGTGTGTGTAGGATAATGCTAGTGTACGGGCTGATCGCTGATCTGCCCACTCGGTGTGGCGAAGGGTCCTTTTCCACACAGTATAACTAAACTGAACTGACAGGTACATGGATAGGACAAGTTTGGAGGGATATGGACCAAGCACAGGCAGGTGCGACTAGTGTAGCTCGGATATGTTGGCCGGTGTGGACAAGTTGGGCTGAAGGGCCTGTTTCCACACTGTATCACTCTATAACTCTGTGGCTATAACTGAACCAATCTAAACTTAAAATTGTTCATTTTGAAATAGTGTGTTTTGTTTTCTCCTAGATGTCAATGATGCCGGTGGCGTAAATCCTGGCAAAAAACATGGGATCAGTGCTGTCAATACAGGATAATGTTGCCATGAACAAAATTGGAATGGACTCAAGGTTCACCCTACAGGGAGCTAAAGCTGGCATACAGAGCAAGACAAAAACCTATCATCCCACGGGTCAAGTAACAAAACTGAAACATTCAACAAAAACTGCAAAGATTAGAAACTATAATCTCCATGACTAAAAACTGTGTGAAACTAAAACCTGAAGCAAACAATATAAGATTTCTAACTAACAGAATGGATAGTTTTCCCATGCTGAACATTTTATAATGTTTCCAGCATCAGTAACTGAGGATGTGTGTTTAGAAAGACAGTTTTAGAGGTGAGGCACATGCTGAATGAATCAGTGAGAACAAGCACATCGAGATTGCAAAAATATCAGCCCACCACAAACATGATGTATTTCTGAACAGAGAAGGATTCTCACAAAATTGTGCAGTTACTCAGCAGCTCTGGAGAGAAGGAATAGGTGAAGTTTTGGGTCAAAACCCTTCTTCAGAATGAGAGAGTCTGAAGTCTGAAGAAGGGTTCCGAACCGAAACGTCGCCTTTTCCTTTTCCCCAGAGATGCTGCCTGACCCACTGAGTTACTTCAGTATTTTGTGTCTATTTTCGGTGTAAACCAGCATCTGCAGTTCCTTCCTAAACATTAAAAAATTCTCACTGCTTTCCTTTGTGCAGAAAAAAAGTCTCTAATTATAATTATATTGGTATTTATATTACCTGTAGGACAGCTAATCACCCTGAGCCTCTTTGTAAGGATGAGGAGCTCAGTCGATGAGAGTATTCTAGGCCACGTCTGTGGGAAGAGAAACGGTTTAACATTGCAGTTTGCAGACCCTTCATTAGAACTGACAAAATGGGACAACAAATGAATTTTACGGTGCAGAGCGGTTGGGCAAAGGACGGAAAGGACCAAGGAAATATCTGACAGAGAAACGCAGTACCGAAACAGGCCGTTCGGCCCAACTCGTCCATAGCAACCAAGATGCCCCATTTACGTTAGTCCCATTTGCATGCATTTCCTATCCATGTACCTGAATAATGTATTTTATATGTTGTAATTGTACCTGCCTCAACTACCTCTTCAACAGGTCGTCCCACATACCCACCACCCTCTGTGTGGGAAAGCTGCTCGTTGCGTTGTATTAAACCTTCCCCTCACCTTAAACCTGTGCCCTATAGGTCTTGATTTCCCCAACCCTGGGAAAAACAACTGTTTATTCACCCTATTCACCCTCATTATTTTATACACCACTATAAGATCATCCCTCAGCCTCCTGCACTCAAAGGAATAAAGTCCCAGCCAGCCCAACCTCTCCCTACAGTTCAGGCCCTTAGGTTCCGACAACTACCTCATAAATTGTCTCTGCACTCTTTCCAGCTTAATGGTATCCTTCCTGCAACAGGGTGACCAAATCCAAACTCCACGTGTGGCCTCACCAACTGACTGGGTGGTCAATGCAATGCCAATGTTGATCTGTTAACTAGACTGTGTAGGGATCATTTGAGCAAGCTTGGCCTCTGGCTATCAGAAGTGTTCCCCTTATCCTACCCATCTCCCTCTCTCTCTCTCTCTCTCTCTCTCGGCCCCACCTTCTCTGTGTTGCCATTTACAGAGAAGCGGCTTTGAATTGTAATGTTAGCCTGTTTTCTTTTTCCAGACATGCCACCTGACCTGCTGCATGTTTCCAGCAGTTTCTCTTTTACGATATTCTCACGGTTTAAAAACCCTTAAAAAATGTTCCAAATTGTTGAAACTAGGTGTGTACTCGTGTGGGCTTTTATAATTCAACTAAGCATGATAATGTCGATAAACTGCTCAATCTAACAGAAAATAGGCACAAGTAACTGCAGCTGCTGGAATCTAACATAGAATACAAATTGCTGGAGTAACTCAGCGGATCAGACAGAATCCTTGAGGACATGGAAGGGCGATGTTTCGGATCGGGACTCTTCTTCAATCTGCTGTTCAGTCTGACAGAAATAATTGTTTGTGAATTGTACTTCCCTTTGATAAATATTTCAAAGAAATGGACCTTGAGATTTATATATTAAAGTGTTAATATTTCAGAATGTACTTTAATTTTGTTCATGCTAAATCTTTGAGATGTGTAGACTAAAGTGTTTGTTAAAAACTATGCTTTTACATTGCTGGTTTGGTACAGTGGTAGCGTTGCTGCCCTTACAGCGCCAAAGACCTGGGTTCAATCCCGAACACAGGTGTATGTACAGAGTTTGGGATTCCTCCTGGTGCTCCAGTTTTCCCACGCATTCCAAAGACGTGCAGGTTTGTAGGTTTATTGGCTTCTGGAAATTGTCCCTAGTGTGTAGAATAGAACGACTGTACGGGTGATCGGTGCGGACTTCCACACTGTATCTCTAAACTAACTGTCAAAGAACCCCTTGTACTGTCCAAAGCAATAACAACAAGAAACTTTAGAGCCCATAGAACAATTATCAGATGTTTCTGAACAGATATCTTCAAGATTGACACTTGGCACTGCTAAAAGAAAAAGACACAAAATGCTAAAGTAACTCAGTGGGTCAGGCAGCATCTCTGGTGAACATGGATAGTTGACATTTCAGGTTGGGATCCTTCTTGAAATGTCACCTATCCATCTTCCCCAAAGATTCTGCCTGGCCCACTGAGTTACTCCAGCACTGTTTAAGAAAGAACTGCAGATGCTGGAAAAATGGAAGGTAGACAAAATTGCTGGAGAAACTCAGCGGGTGAGGCAGCATCTATGGAGTGAAGGAATAGGTGACGTTTTGGGTCAAGACCCTTCTTCAGACTGATGTGGGAATGGGGGGGGGCGGGAAGAAGAAATGAAGTGGCGGAGCCAGTAGGCTGTGGGAGAGCTGGGAAGGGGAGGGGATGGAGGGAGAAAGCAAGGACTACCTGAAATTAGAGAAGTCACTGTTCATACCGCTGGGGTGTAAACTGCTCAAGCGAAATATGAGGTGCTGCTCCTCCAATTTGCGATGGGGCTCGCTCTGGCCATGGAGGAGGCCCAGGACAGAAAGGTCTGATTCGGAATGGGCGGGGGAGTTGAAGTGCTGGGCTACCGGGAGATCAGGTTGGTTAGTACGAACCGAGCAGAGGCGTTGAGCGAAGCGATCGCCAAGCCTGCGCTTGGTCTCACCAATGTAGAGCAGCTGACACCTAGAGCAGTGGATGCAATAGATGAGGTTGGAGGAGGTGCAGGTGAACCTCTGCCTCACCTGGAAAGACTGCTTGGGTCCTTAGATGGAGTCAAAGGGTACTATCTTTCTTTGTAAACCTGCATCTGCAGTTCCTTGCCTCACCATTACACTGCTATTGGCTGCTGCAAAATCAGGGTCAGAACACCTTTTGTGTCAGAGGTTTGTGAATTCAAAATCTATTTCCACGTACTAATGACAAACACTCCCCGTCATTGGGGGGGGGGGGGGGGTTAGTGAAGGTTCTTCTAATGACTCTGATGAGGATTAAAGATTCAAATTACTTTAGAAGAAAGGTAGGAATTCTCCCCGTTCTGCAGCAAACATTCCTCGCCATCACCAGCAAACTAAGATGCATTTTATTGATCAATCCTCAGAATTGTTTTGTGAGAATGTCCTGTGATTGCAACAATCAGCTCACTTCAAACCATTGCGCTGTGTGAGGGTGGATCTGATCTAGGCAAGGATGATCATTTATCCTTGTCTGCCTACATCCACCTGCCCCTCTTCCAACTCAAGTTCCTCATTTTCACTCGGTGCTTCTCTCCGCCCTGTGGTATTGGAGAAGCTAAACCTAAACTCTTTGCCCCCTAAGGGCTTAGGTTTATTATTGTCACGTGTACGGATCACATGCTTTGAATGCGATCCAAACAGATCAGATAATACTATACATAAAGACAAGTCAAACACAAATGTAATAGATAGGGCAATGGGAAAGATAGAGTGTAAAATCTAGTGCTCAGCATTATGCCGCATCAATTCTACAGACAAAGTCCATTGTCCACAATGGAGTGGAGGTGAATCAGGCAGTATCAACATGAGCATGTGACCCTGTCTTAATATTTAAATGTTATCATATGAATAACTTTTTTAAATGGGTTTTTAATTATAACTGTTGGATTTATATAATTGTCGTGTTGGAGGGAGAAATATTTATGCAACAATATTTAATGTATCTAGAATAGCATTCATGTATTTTAAAATAACATTGGGATTTTTGTTTCATTCTTAAATAGATTGTCGTATTTAGACCGAACAATGTTAAATTCAAGATTCAGATAAAATGCATGATGGATTTGTCTGTCTCCATCAACAAAGCAGAACACCCCAAGGTAGTACTTTGAAATATTATCTTCAATTAAATTTTAATGCAATCCTTATTGCATTAGAGGAGATATTAAGACAGGTGACCAAAAGCTTTGTGTCAGGAGCTAAGAGAAAGGGAGGAAGGAAAAGAATTCCACAAAGTTAGAACCAAATTCACGTTAGTAACACGACAGTTCTATTTATTACTTAGTTTCTTAGTAGTAACAGCACTGCTATTGTCCCTTAAAAGGAACTCATCTGACACAACAATTCCCCTTCGATATTAATTATAAACATGTGGAGTATTTGCTTAAGTTATAAGCAAAGTAGAAATAGGTCATTAACTCCCATGCCAATCAAAATGTATTAAATATGAAAACTAACGTAATTTTACAATGCTGTATGAATTGAATGTGATTATCTAAGCTACTGACCTCTAAAATGTACAAAAGAAACTAAGACATAACAATGTATTCATACAAACTAATCGAGAACTTTCTATCATTGACCTTGGTTTTAAAAAGGCCCCTCAGAACTCGCCATTCTCTGCACCATCTAAAGTATGTACATTTTTTCCCAGCAATAATGTTTGAAGAACATTGTGTAACAAGATAGCCTTGTGTTTACATCAATTAACAGTAAGAAAATCTCACAGCCAGGCATGGAAAAACAAAGCTTACAGTTAATGATATTCAGTTCTGCACTCCCCAAAAAAGCTCTCAAGGTTAATCGTATTTGAAAAAAAGACACAAATTGCTGGAGTAACTCGGCGGTTCTGGCAGCAACTCTGGAGAACCTGGATAGGTGATGATTCGGGTCGTGACCCATCTTCAGACCCTTCTTGTCTGAAGAAGGGTACCGAACTGAAACGTTACCTATCCATGTCCTCCAGAGATGCCGCATGACCCGTTGAGTTACTCGAGCATTTTGTGTTTACATTAGAGAGATGGTTGGGTCTTCAAAACATTTTTATTAGTAAACCAATATCTGCCATTCATTGTGTCTAAGCTTAATTGCCATTTGCATGCAGATAAAGCAAAAGGTTAATGTCGCATTGGAGTATTGTGTTCAAGTTTGGTCACCCTGCTATAGGAAAAATGGCATTAAGCTGGAAAGAGTGCAGAGAAGATTTACGAGGATGGTGCAGGAATTTGAAGGCCTGAGCTATAGTGAGAGTTTGAGCTGGCTAGGTCTTTATTCCTTGGAGTGCAGGAGGCTGAGTGGTGATCTTTTAGTAGTGTATGGGAGAGATAGATGGGTGAATCCAGAGTATTTTTCCCAGGCTAGGGGAATCAAGAACTAAAAGGCATAGGTGGAAGGGAAAGATGTAATACAAACCTAAGGGGCATTTTTTTTCTTTTAAACACAGAGGGTGGTGAGTATACGGAGTGTGCTGCCAGAGGAAGTACTTGAGGCAGGTACTGTACAATAACAACATTTAAAATACATTAGGACAGGTACATGGATACAAAAGGTTTATTGGGCTATTGGCTAAACACAGGCAAATGGGACTAGCCCAATCTGCCAATTTGGTCAGCCTGGACAAAGTGGGATGAAAGGCCTTTTTCCATGTGTTTCAGCTCATTGACTCTATGTGTTAACGTCTGCCACTACAGCAAAAGTGAAATATAAATACTGTAACATTTAAATTGGTGACAGAATAAAACACTGAAACAGTAGTGACACATAGAGCCAATATAAGTAGGGTGCCTATAATATGCTTGAAAATAAACATATATTTAAATGACAGATTATGATACCAATTGTATTAATTTTAATAAGTGCAGCAGGAAATCTGGGAGACAGTCCTGATGACAATATCCATAGTGAGGATAACTCCAGAATTATTACTGCAAAACACAAATAGAACAAGAATAAACAGAGAACAGTATAGCAATGGGACAGGCCCCTCAGCCATAATGTCTGTGCGAAACATGATGCCAAGTTAAACTAATCTCTGCCTGCACGTGATCCATGTTCCTCCATCCCCTGCATATCCAAGTGTCTTTCTAAAAACTTCTCAACATCACTGTCGTATCTGCCTCCAAATGATCGTCAAACAGCGGGTCAGGCAGGCTTTGGTCAGTCCACATCTGCTATGCATGCTTTGAAGGATAGCTCACCTAGTGTTTCCTAAAATAGTAACGTTGGGTCTTTTACACTCACCTGTGAGCTCAGATGGGGCCTTGTATCAAAAGCAACTCCAAGTAATGCAGCAATTCCTCAATATTGCATGATGAGTCTTCCTAGGCTTCAATGCAGTCTATTTTTAATTCTGCCAAACCTGAATGCACAACCACCTTACTTAGAAGCGAAAGGAACAGGAATCCCAATGTAACGGTACCATGTGGGGTTGCACAGGCACTGAGCTAAAATGTCGAGCAAAGCCTATGAAGCAGCAACATAGCCAGTGTGAGGTAGACACGACAAACTGCAGGTGCTGAATTTTGAGCAAAAAACACAAAGTGCTGGAATAACTCAGTGTTCATCTCTGAAGAACATGACTAGGCAATGTTTTGGGGAATTGGGCCAAAAGGCCTGTTTCCGTGCTGTATGACTATGACATTTAAATGGAAAAAACTTTAATAATTTCAATTATCACACTGCAGCTGATTGGTCTGGTTCAAGTTTATTTCCTGTGAAAAAATATGATGTATGTTAAAGACCTGTTTTATTTTGAAAACTAATGTTTTCAAAATAAAACAGGGCCTTAACAAACAACGTCATTTTGTAAAATGAACAATTTACAGAAAATACATGAAGGTTCAAATATTTTAAAAAGAACTGCAGGTACTGGAAAAATCAAAGGTCTGAAGAAGGGTCTCCTATTCCTTCTCTCCGTAGATGCTGCCTCACCCACTGAGTTTCTCCAGCATTTTTGTCTACCTTTGAAGGTTTAAATATAGTGTTCTTCCAGGTGTCTGGGCTGGGAAAGGTTTTAAAGTCAGTGTTTTCTAGTGCAGCTTGACACACGAGTGATTAACCAGTGGTGGGAGTGGCTAGTTGTGGTGACACTTCAGTGTTTGGATCGTGGGGCGGAGAGATCTGGGGTGAATGACTGGTGGGCGATTCTTGCACTTGTCCCTTTAATCCAAGGCCCACCCCTTGAAACAATAACACCACATCAGCCCATGGTTGCAATGCAACCGCTCGCCGGTTGCGATTGGATCGACTGCTCACATCTCCACTCCTTCCTGCTCTCTGTGGCTCTCTGTTACATAATTGACTTTGCCTTCCTTCCCCACGATGAACAGCTTAGTGCATGTGCCAGCAGCATTTAGTTTAAAAAAAATGTTTAGGCCTTCGTACCTCAAATTTTAAAATCCTAATTTCTACTGCTAAAATAATTTCTTCTCCTTAAGTAGTTCAAATACAAGGTGAAAGAGGGCTCTTTGGAGGGGAATTTTGCAGCTGATATTCTTTGTCCTGCTGGAGGTCCCAGCTGTGTAGGTGTTTATTTTCTGCTGAGTTAGCCTAATTTACCAAGATTCTAGCATCTGCTGTTCCTTTTGTCTTGAAGGCACATTAACCATTTGGTTCATTGTGAGCCAGTGAACATAGATTGTGTGCTTGTGCAGGGGACATGAACCTGTAGTTTAGGGAGGCTGCCTGCAAATTGGGGGGGGGGGGGGGGGGGGGGGGAGAAAGAGGACAGATTGTCATACTGCATGGAGCATGGAGACAGGCCCAGCAACCAAACTCATACATGCCGACAGGGATGCCCATCTCTAAATTAGTCCCATCTGCCCACATATGGCCCATATCTCTTTCAACTTTCTGTCCATGTACCTGCCCATATGTCATTTAGTGTTATAGTACCTGCCTCAACTACCTCCTCAGGCAGCTCGTTCAATATAGCCACCACCGTCTGTGTGGGAAAAGTTGCCCTTTAGGTTCCTATTAAATCTTAGCCCTCTTACCTTAAACCTTTGCCATCTAGTTTTTCTTAATTCCCTTAGCCTGCAAAAAAATTTGCTGCATTCATCCTATCTGATCCCCTCATGATTTTACACACCTCTGTAAGATCATCCAACAGTTTCCTGCGCTCCAAGGAATAAAGTCCAAGCTCGCCCAACAATGTGCATCAGACAATTATGACAGAGGATAGGACACAGAGCGTTAATGACATACCCAACTAAAAGATGACTCATCCAAGTCAGGTTCCAATCTCTGTGAAGCTGTGGGCAGAAGCCAGACCCCATGATGGTGCTGTGACAGTTTGTTTTTGTTAAATTAACCTCTGGAGGTCCTTTTCCCCACGGGCATAAAACACATGGAAGTTGCGTTGAGACCACAGGATGCACTGTGCACGTGCGGGCAGCACTGCATTCTGTTAGTGTGGCAAATATACCCAGTATTAACCAAAAATACTTTGAAATCAAGGGTTTCATGCACTTTACACCATTACATTCCGATATGCGTAGAGATGGTTTTGAGGCATGCAGAAAGACGTCCCTATGTAATCAGATTTCTGGAGATTTCTTTTCCAAAGATGGCAAAGGGAGCAAGACAGCAGGAAGGAATCGAACCTCCACCCAGTGTAGCTGCTGGTGTGAAGGCTAGATGCAACCACAAACCCAATTTTGCCCACCTTCTTTATTCTGCCAATATTACCTGCTCAAAGTGCTACTGCTCTGTTAAATTACAAGCCGACTTTGCAGAAAAATCACATGTTAATATAACATACGGTCGTTGCCATCGAAGGAATGCTGTAAATTGGGAAATATTAAATATAAAACTCATATGCCAAACATAGGTGAAATATTTTGTCATTGAATGTACCTTTTCCTAATTGTCATCACCATGACACTGCAAATTTACTTTTAAAGTGGCATTGACTATACTGCAATGCGCCTCTTATATATAAAAATATATTAAATATACTACATTCAAATCAGACTTCCACTTCAGTGTGTATTACACATCATCCAGCAAGTATCCTGGTGTGACTATCACCAATTCATAGTCAGACACTGACCAAAATTCTCCATTGCTCAACACAGGTAGTTTTAAAGCTACATTTCATCTACAACTAAGCAGGTTTACCACATGTTTACCACATTGCCAGAGTGAGCAACAGCGGAAATTGGAGGAACAGCACCTCATATTCCGCCTGGGGACCTTGCGTCCGGATGGCATTATCATTGAATTCTCCCAATTTTGCTAGCCCTTGCTGTCTCCTCCCCTTCCTTAACCCTCTAGCTGTCTCCTCCCACCCTCCTATCCACCCGCCCTCGGGCTCCTCCTCCTCCCCTTTTCCTTCCTTCTCCCCCCCCACCCCCCATCAGTCTGAAGAAGGGTTTCGGCCCGAAACGTCGCCTATTTCCTTCGCTCCATAGATGCTGCTGCACCCGCTGAGTTTCTCCAGCAATTTTGTGTCCCTTCGATCTTCCAGCATCTGCAGTTCCTTCTTGAACACAGGTTTACCTGGTCCGTTTGCAACACATTCATACCATTAAGTCTTCTGCATACAAAAGAATACATTAATGAAAATAATCAGTCTGCTTTAAGATGATCCAGTATCATAACTCACACAAATTATGGACAAGGTGCAAATCTCACACTATTACAATTGCAAACTAGGGTGGGTGTCAGGTGCCGGTGCAGAGCTGATGAGAGGAATTTAAACAGATGCAAGCATTTTCTTGTGAGGAGCAGTACCCATTTGGGTGTAAAGCGGATCAGCAGCACTTCCTACTGAAAAGATCCAAATATTAAATACAAAAAAAATTAGATGTGCAATTAATCTCAAGAGGAACATGAATAGGGTTTTGTTTTGTTTAGAGATATAGCACGGCCCACTGAGACTGCGCTGCCCAACGATCCTCTTACACTATTATTATCCCACTGACTAAGGAGAATTTGCAATTTTTACCGAAGCCAAATTAACCTACAAACCTATACATCTTTGGAGTGTGAGTGGAAACTGGAGCATCTGGAGAAAACCCACACGGTCATGGGGAGAAGGTACAAACTCTGTACAGACGGCGCACGTAGTCAGAGTGGAACCTGGGTCTCTGGAGCTATAAGGCAGCAACACTACCGCTGCGCCACCGCACTGTCCTGGGTTAAAGATATTAACGAGGTAATTACTTAAGGGCCTGTCCCACTTGGGCGTCATTTGCGCATAATGTACGCGACATCATTTACACGTCACAACGCACGTGATGCGCATTATGCGCGCCTGGTGCGTGGTGACATGGGCGGTTGCGCGCGGCGTCCCAGGATTTTGGGATGTACAAAATCTTTGCACGCCATCTGCGTGACGTGCAAATGGCGCCCAAGTGGGACAGGCCCTTTATTGTGCAAGACAAACCCATAAAGCAGAATGTGAAAGAGCACAGTCCTTAATACTGCTTTTTATAAGGGGAATGTTAGACACCGTATACAAGACAATTCTTTAGAAGAGAGTTAAATAAAATTGGCAAATATATTATAGAAGTATATGGCAAGTGGGCCATTAATCCTGAAAGCATACCTACATGCAATACCAAGACACTCTTTCATTATAATGCAAGAAGCTGAACCAGAATGTTTGCAACATTGATGTCATATTTAGCTTTGAGCAGAGTTTAGAACACAAATCTAACCCATCACTTAAACGGTTATTTCCACCAAGGTCAGATGCCTTGATCAACTCCTATTTCATCCCATCCGCTAACAATCACTCATGCCTGGATTAGATGGTATTAGTTGTAAGGGGAGGTTGGACAAACTTTCTCTGGAACATCGGTGGATGAGGGGAGAACCTGATAGTAGTTTATAAAATGATGAGAGGTGTAGAGAGGGTAGATAGTCAGAACCATTTCCCCAGGATGGAAACGTCAAAGACTGGAAGGCATAGTTCAAGGTGAGAGGGGGCAAAATGTGAAGGGAAATGTGCAGGACAAGAGGGTGGTGGGTGCCTGGATCACGTTGCCAATAGAGACATATACAGTAAGAGGCTTTTAGATATCAGATGGATATGCAGGGAATGGAGGGATATGGATCACGTGCAGACAGGAGATTAGTTTAACTTGCCAGCATATTTGGACCAGACATTGTGAGCTGAAGGTCCTGTTCTGGTTCTGTAATGTTTTTATGTCCCATGTGATCATCTCCATGTTTGACTATTCAAGATTTGACTATTGAAATACACTGGCCTTCTATAATCAAAGCTCTGTACACTCCAGGAAATCTCCTCTGCTGGATGTCCAAACTCAAACTCAAACCCAAGTTTGATTTCCCCATCATCCTAATCTCCTTTTGCTTCCAGTTAACCCACCGCTTAATTTAAAAAATGTTCTGCAAACTATCTTTAAGTATTTTACTGTATTAAATGCAAGTTGTTTCAGTACTGTTACATTTGAATAATGTCTCACTAATGGAAACGGGTTGGTGCAGCATGTCGAGCTGCTGCCTGGCACCAACAGTAACCCTGTCTGTACGGGGCTTGCACACTCTCCCCATGGGCTTGTGGCTTTCCTTCACCTGCTTTTGCTTCCTCCCACAGACCACAAACTTACTGGATGGTGGGTTAATTGGACACTGCAGGTGAGTGATAGAATCTGGGCTTTGTTGATGGATATTGGGGAGAATAAACTAGGACATTATGATGCAGCTGTACAAGTCATTGGTGAGACCACACTTTGTGGGCAATTCTGGTCATCAAGCTATGGGAAAGATGTCATTAAGTTGGATGGGGTCCAGAGGAGATTCATCAGGATCTTACCAGGGCTTGTGGGTTTGAGTTATGGGGAGAGTTTGGATGGGCTGTGACCTTTTTCCTTTGGACTGTTGGAGACTGAGGAGTGACCTTATTGAGATGTACAAGACATGGATAAAGTGAACACTCACAAATCTAACCCAGGCTAGAGGATTCTCAAACTAGAGTGCAGAGGCTTAAGGTGAGAGGGAAGGGATTTAAGAGGGATCTCAGGGGAAATCTTTCTCATTCAGAGGGTAGTCCATCTCTGGAACGAGCTGCCGGAGGAAGCTATAGAAGCGACTTTCAAAGGACATTTGGACAGATGTGCAAATAGGATGGGTTTGGAGGGCTATGTGCCAAATGCAGGCAAATTGGACTAGCACATTAGGCCAACTTGGTTAGCATGGACAGGATAGAGCGAAGGGCCTTCGGTGTTGTACAGCTCCAGGCCTGTATAACTATGGATCTAGATTTGACATTGATCTTCCTACTAGAAATATTGGACATGGCTAGAAGCAATGTGTAGGAACTGCAACAATTTTGCACTGCAGGTTTAGCTGGGTAACCCCCAGTAGCTCCTGATGCTGATGAATCTCCGAGCTCCATGCATTCACAGTGTTGCAATGAGGACAAGATTATACTGTTCAAACAGCAAACAGATGGAATCTCTCTTTTGGTTCTTCATTTAGAGACAAGACCAATAATTAAATATATACAGCTAGCAAAATATAAACTATTGTTGTGGGGGAAGGTTTGCATTGTTGTGCACGAGTTAACATTCTTGCTTTGAAGTTCAATTGTAAGTACATTTTATTATAACATTTACAACTTGTAATTAAGTTTAAAAGACACAACATAATTTAATTAAGGCTGACATGGTGGCACGAGAGACTACAGATGCCGGATTCTGGAGCATAATTTAAACTATGTGCCGGAGGAACTCGGCATCTGTGCAGGCAATGGGCAGATTTTTGGGGTTGGGACCCTTCAGATGCTGCCTGACCCGTTGAGTTAGAAACATAGAAAATAGGTGCAGGAGTAGGCCATTCGAGCCAGCACTGCCATTCAATATGATCATGGCTGATCATCTAAAATCAGTACCTCGTTCCTGCTTTATCCCCATATCCCTTGATTCCGTTAGCCCTAAGTGCTATATCTACAGTAACTCTGCAAATGGAAGCAAATTAAACATGACTACATCTTGCCGATTATTGTAAAGATTTGTGAATATTATGCACAATGGTCATTACCAAATGCTAGGAGAGTGATGATTGAAGAGGTAACAATGTATCAAATGTGTTGTAACAATGTATCAACTGCATGGTTTTTTTTTATTACACAAAGTGCTGGAGTAACTCAGCGGGTCATGCAGCATCTCTGGAGAACATGTATAGGTGCCTTTTCAGGTCGAGACCCTTCTTCAGGTTGAGAATCAGGGGAGAGGTAAACTAGAGGTATGAAACGGTACAAAGAACTAATGAATGAAAGGTATAAAAAAAGCCAGCATCAGTGGAGGCTTTGATTTGTTATTTTCATACGTTTCATTCATTTGTTCTTTGTATCTTTTCATATCTCTTGTTTCCCCCTCCCCTGACTCTCAATCTAAAGAAGAGTTTCGACCCGAAATGTCATCTATTCCTTCTCTCCAGAGATGCTTCCTGACCTGCTGAGTTACTCCAACATTTTGGGTATACCCACCAACATACACGTACACACTTCACAGGCAATCCAGGGCAGATTCCAGCATCCGCAGTCCCTTGTTTTGCAGAGGGTGGTGAAATTTGCCCAACGCATCACCGGTTCCACGCTCCCCTCCATTGAGTCTGTCCAAAGCAAGCGCTGTCTGCGGAGGGCGCTCAGCATCGCCAAGGACTGCTCTCACCCCAACCATGGACTGTTTACCCTCCTACCATCCGGGAGGCGCTACAGGTCTCTCCGTTGCCGAACCAGCAGGTCGAGGAACAGCTTCTTTCCGGCGGCTGTCACTCTTAAACAATTACCTCGGTGATGCCAACCGGACACTTATTATTTTTTTTTTTATTCAAATCGTTTGCTATGTCGCTCTTCAAGGGAGATGCTAAATGCATTTCGTTGTCTCTGGACTGTACACTGACAATGACAAGTAAAATTGATGAATCTTTGTAGATCATAAAGATATATTATCTGACAGATTCATGAATTTATTGTATTTTTAATTATTATACATTATCTATGTGTTATTTGCATTAAGGGTCCTCTAAAGCTGCAGCAAGTAAGGATTACATTGTAGATGCAAGGAGCTGCAGCTGCCTGTTTACAAAAAAAAAGACACAAAGTGCTGGATTAACTCAGCGGGTCAGGCAGCATCTCTGGAGAACATGGATAGGTGGCGTTTCAGGTCGGGACCCCACTTCAAAGAGAATTTCACTATTCACCTGAAGGTTCATTAGACAATGAAACACTTTTTAAATTGTTATATTTAGTCAAATACAGCTGGAAACAGGCCCTTCGGCCCAACTTGCCCACCAACCAACATGTCCCATCTGCACTAGTCCCACCTGCCTGCGTTTGACCCTCTAAACCTGTCCCATCCATGTACCTGTCTAAATATTTATTAAACGTTGTGATAGTGCCTGCCTCAACTACCTCCTCCGGCAGCTCGCTCCAAATGCTTACCGCCCTTTGTGTGATTCTTGTAACATCACGCATATTCTTGTAATATATTTATTTTGGAAATAAACATGAGGGGATATGAATGGATAATTACTTTGCAAAGTATACTTGCAATGGCTTAATTTGTATTTGCACCCGAGGTTTGAGGAAGGGGGAGGGTTTGAGGTGGCGGCCTGGCGACTCTACCAACAGAGCCGTGAACTTTAGTAACCTCGCGGAGCCTGCGCCTTGTCGGGGGTTGGGAGAGGTCTGTGCATCATCTCATGAGGCTTTGGTCCAGCCCTGCCTCGCTTCTCATTGGACTGCCTGCAAACCCAATCTGTCAGACCATGTGGCGTGTCGCGCCGGCGAATTAGTCATTTAAATAATCTAGTGAAGCACCGCCCAGCTACAGAAGCGGTAGCCGAAGCGGCGCACTGCAAAGATAATACATTTATTACATATATTATCCAACATCAGTGAATACGGTGCCAAGGCAGAGAATAGGCGAGGAATCGGAGGAAACCGCAGCACAGGTATGACTGCTCTTTTCTGTTTTGTGAGCGAGTACTGGGTTGCACCATTGTTGTTCACCCGAGGAAAGGATCCCATTAGAAACGCCACATGTAATAAAGCTCGGCGCGGCGAGAGTCCGCACTAATCCTGGGCAGCCGGCATGAAAGCTTCTTTCTAAATGAGTTAAAATTCACAGCATTGCAGGCAGAATAAACCGCAGATGCTTTAGTCTTGCCCCCCCCCCCCCGGCCGCAAAAAAATCCAGCACCATGCACTTTAATTCACAGGGTTATTTGGATGTCTTGTAAATTCTGCCGGCCAGCTGCTATCTCTGGCGAGCCTGGCTGTGTTGCAGAGGCGATGATGTTACAGCCTAATAGAGCTGCCATTTTCCCAGCAACCCTGGTGCATTTTGTCATTGGCGCACACCAAATGAAAGAAACCTGCTTTTTAAACGCTGGGGTTTATTGTGGAACAATCAGCCAGGGGTGGGTGATGAATCCTGGAGTGGTGGCGCGTGTATTGTGTGTGTGAGGGAGAGAGGGAGTCCACGTACCAGGCTACGAGGTGGATCCACGTTGCGGATATTAGGATGGGCGACATGTTGTAATTCCCTGGCAAGGTGGTGGCATGAATTACAATATGCTGTGTTTGCGGGTTTCTGACCCAACTAGCTCGGGCAGGGGTATATATGCAAAGTCTGTCGCTCCCAGGTCCCGACATAAACACTCTCGACACAGGAAGATTAAAAAATGTTCCGTGCTCGATCTGAATTCCGCAGATTTAATCCGATACTGCCATTAAACAGGAAGTGTGCAGCATGCCGTCATTGTTGCGTGATCCTCGCCTCAATGTTGCGGGGTAAGATTCAATCGATGGAGCTCTTAATTCAAACCCAATTGCAGATTCCTCGGGAACATAAGAAACCCGCCACTTGCTGTATCCCCCTTCTGCCTACAGTCCATAAAGTTCCATCTTTGATCATTTGAGGATGGCAATTGGTGAGTACAGGAGTACATGTGCGAAGAAGTTTCACTGGCCAGGTGTAAACATTAGCGGGTTAGTTGTGTGTCGCAAACAATGTGGCATTATGTTGACCCTCAGCGAGGAAAATATTATATGTGTCATCTGGACAGCTGGGAAGGAATTTAAGTGAATTTACAAAACAAAAAAGTGCTGAAGTAACTCAGTGGGTCAGGCAGCATCTCTGGAGTAAAGAAGAATAGGTCGGAACCCTTCTTCAGACCCGAAACGTCACCTATTTGTCTCCAGAGATGCTGCCTGACCTGCTGAGTTACTCCAGCATTTTGTGTCTATCTTCTGTTTAGAAAAAAAAACCCACAGTGTCGGCAGTTCAATCCTACATGTATATATAATAATAAATTTTATTTTCGGGCGCCTTTCAAAGTCTCAAGGACACCTTACAGAAATTAACAGAAGAGAAAAAAACATATAGTCGGAGTAAAAAGAATAATAAGGACATCACCAATACACAAATTAAAGACAGAAATCGCTCCAAAGACAAAAAATCAAAACACACAATGTGAAGAGAGAGCAGCGGCAGCTAAAGCACGCCAGCGTCCACTCTCCCTTCCGACAGCCATCTTGGACACAGACTAACATGTTTACTTACACACAAAAAAATCATCCCCGCACAGTGGATACCACTGTGGGGGAAGGCACAATGTCCAGTCCCCATCCCCAGTACACCCAAAGTCAGGCCTATTGAGGCCACCGCTATTGCCTGTATGGAGGCCCGATGTTCCTGGCCGTTCTGGCCGGGTGGTGTTGCCCCGGCGTCGGGAGAGTCCTCTCAGCGGCTGGGCCACCTGGAACGGCCGCTTCCTAGCTGGGGACCGCGGCTTCCAAAGCCGACAAGGCCGCGCCGGGTTGGAGCTCCCAGGTTCCCGATGTTTGAGTCGGCGCCGCCCGCTCCGCTCCGCAGCCTGGAGGTGTTGATCTCGGCGGTCACAGCTCACCGGAGCTCCAGCGCGGCGACTCAGGCAAGGCATCGCCCGCTCCGCGATAGCGCTCCAGCGCTGTGCCGCCACTGAAGCCGAGGTGCTGGGCGGTCCCCGCCACGAAATGGCGCTCCACGCCCGCTGGTAGGCCACGAGGACGGGTCGACGTGGCAGCCCGGAGAAAAAGCTGTCTCACCGACCAGGTAGGGACCTAGAAGTATAATTATCCACTACCCCCCAGATTAAAAAGTCCATTTCTCCAACAGACGAAGAACAAGACTTACTAAAAACTTTTTTTTTAAAAATGAATTAAACGGACGGTGCTGGTTAGTAGACATTCCCCAAGATGGCTCCTCCACAATGTGAGTTTAAGTGAGACTGGTGTCAAGGCTGCAGTGATGTTGTGAATTAGTTCAACTTGGGCAGAGGAAGCTGGAAAGGAGGTGATCCAGGGAGTTCTGATGTAGAGACGGAGGGAGCAGTATCTGAACTTCTTCAGTTGATGATCACTACCCTGGAGATGAAAACGTGTTGTTGGTGGAGTGTGGTTTGTAGATGTGTTTAGGAGTCAGGAGCTTCCTTTTACCTTTGCGATGATTGGAAAGAATTGGCTGCTAGGGTAGGGTAGATCTTGACGTGGTCAAAGCCCAATGTGTGAGCTACACTCTGGAGAGAAGTGCCATGAATGAGAAATGTTTTGGATTGTACCCTAGAAGCAAATGGGGTGAGTAAGGAAGTCATCGTTCTACCACAACCATGATGTAGATACAAGGGAGCAGTTGAGCAAGACCATTGAAAATGCAATGTATGTGACAGGGACAATGTATAGTCCAGAAATGGACAGAGGAGCTAGGATTAACAGAGCTAGGGGAATGAGTAAATGCTTCATGCTACAGGCTATTTTGGTTAGAAGCAAGAAGTCAACATGAACATGAGGCTGTGGTGTTTACAACTTAACGTGCGCAGTCTGGAGAGGAAGGGGGATTGGTGATCATTTTTGATCTGCTGTTTCCAGGAATGTAGTGAGAGAAACGTGTAAGAAGGAACTGTAGATGCAGGTTTAAACCGAACATAGACACAAAAAGCTGGAGTAACTCGGTGGGACAGGCAGCTGGAGAGAAGGAATTGGTGACGCTGAATGAAAGGTATGCATAATGGCAAAGATGATGAAGGTAACAGGTCATTGTTAGCTTTATAGGGTGAAAATGAGAAGCCAGTGTGACTTGGATGGGGGAGGGATATATATATATATATATAGAGAGAGAGAGAATGCTCTATATGGGGCTACCTGAAGTGAGAGGAATTAATATTCATACCACTGGGCTGCAAGTGTCTCTGTTGCGACGAGCTGCAGCAAGAGCAGAGCTGTGGGGTACCAAGGAGGCAGGAGTGAAGGGATCATCTATGATGGGAGAGGGGAACCCCCGTTCCCTAAAGAATGAAGACATCTCGGATGTCCTAGTATGGAACACCGCATCTTGGGCGCAGACAGCACCCGAGGTTGGGATCAAACCTGGCCCTCTGGTGCTGTGTGGCAGCGACTCAACCAGCTGTGCCACTGTGCCTGACTCCTGGAACTCCATTGTATATGTGTGGAATGTAAGGTGGAGCGAGGTGCTGTAATGTGCCATGGAGAGAGAGATACATAGGGCACTTTGAGATCATAGATTCAGAACCAGTATCTAGAGAGACCAAGGTTAACGGAAAGAATGCCAGCGATCGCTGGGAGACCGGATAGAAGTACATAAAATTATGAGAGGCATAGAAATGGTTGTCGGTCAGAAGTTTTTTCCCAGCAAGGAAATATTGAATGCTAAAGGAATTAACTTTAAGGTGAGATGGGTAAAGTTTAAAGGAAATGTACGGGGCAAGTTCTTTACACAGAGAGTAGCGGATGCCTGGATGGAGTTGCTGGGCTTGTGGTGGAGGTTGATACGATAGTGATTTTAGTTTTTTTTAGTTTTAGAGATACAGCACGGAAACAGGCTCTTTGGCACCGACCAGTGATACCCGCACGTTAAGGGATAATTTTACATTTATAGCAAGCCAATTAACCTACAAACCTATACGTCTTTGGAATGTGGGAGGAAACCGAAGATCTCGGAGAAAACCAACGGAGATCACGGGGAGAACGTACAAACTCCGTACAGACGTAGTCAGGATCGAACCTGGGTCTCTGGTGCTGTAAGGCAGCAACTCTACCACTGTACCCCTATGCTGCCATGGCATTTGGGTAGAGACATGGATATGGAGGGAACATGTGCACGCAGATAAGAATTGATCTTGGCATCCTGTCCAGCACAGACATTGTGGGCCGAATGGCCTGTTCATGGGCTTCATTGTTCTGTGTTCTGATATGTACTTGGCAGTAAAATCTAAAATTGGTTTCGGCTGTGAAAGTCACAATATTTAAATCGGTGTCATTAAGAAGTGTTCTTTAATAGATACATTTACCGGCACATTTCAGGCTGGGGCCAAAATGAACTTGGATCCATGCGATACCACAGAGATAAGAAGTCAAAGAATATCAAAATTGTTACAGCAATAAGAGCAGTGCAGGAAACTCTTCCCATTCCTTCAGGGAATGGGAATTTATATGTAATCCACTGTGGATGACATTCCCTTCAGTCTTGCATAATCCTTTTGAGCAAAGAATGTTGGGATTGTATTGGTTACACAATGATTTACAGTTTTGCATTGTATCTGCAGTATCAACACTTAGCAGAGGAATCTTGATCAGGATGTGGATTTTAAATAGCAGCTCTTCAATGATTTAGAGCAAAGCTTTCTGCTTTACCTAAAAAAGCCCAGCATAAAACTGAATGTGTAGTAAAGAACTGCAACATAATACTGAACGTTCATTGTGTTGCATTTGCAGTAAGAAAAGCTTTGAGAACCTTTAAATATGAGGGTGACAGACTGCATTTGCAATACAATAGAAATGCTCAGCTCAGGGTTTTGTGAACACTGGTGATCTCTCTCCACACACAACAGACAGTTAGTAAGAGCCAGGAAAAGTTCCTCTGAATGGTTTCAGTGAGTCTGGAATCAAAGCACAATTCAGTCTAATTATGTAGAATGCAATGACATTAGAATGCAGCAGGAGCTGGGGCCGCAGTGAAGGACATTGCACGATTTGTTACTGATGCAGTCAGTAATGGGAGTACAGGGAAGGTGAAAGCCAAGCTTTCTCTCCATCGACCATTGCTTCATTTATGTCACTGCTCAGCTCTGACTTCCAGAGCAGTCGCTTCAAAGAGAGTTGTTAATATTCTTGCAATGTTTGCTCTCTTTAGAAGAGAGTTTTTACAAGCAATATGCACAACATGTATTGATCATGTAACACAGGTCTTTTAAATGGATCCATTTTCATTTAATTCTTTGTCGAAGGAGCCAATGGCAAAATGATTGATTGAAAGATACAGCGTGGAAACAGGCCCTTCAGCCCACAAATCCATGCTGACCATCGATCGCCCGTTCCAGGACAAGGGGTCAGCCTGAGACAAAGTGGTGAATCTCTGGAACTCTCTGCCACAGAGGGTAGTTGAGGCCCATTGGCTATATTTAAGAGGGAGTTAGATGTGGCCCTTGTGGCTAAGGGGATCAGGGGGGTATGGAAGGAGGCAGGTACGGGATACTGAGATGGATGATCAGCCATGATCATATTGAATGGCGGTGCAGGCTCGAAGGGCCGAATGGCCTACTCCTGCACCTAATTTCTATGTTTCTATGCTTACACTAGCTCTATGCTATCCCACTTTCTCATCCATTCCCCGCACACTAGAGGCAATTTACAGAGCCCAATTAATCTACAAACCCGCATGTCTTTGGGAAGTGAGAGGAAAGCGGTGCACCCGGAGGAAACCCGCACTGTCAAAGGGAGAACATGCAAACTCCCCACAGACAGCGACGGAGGTCAGGATTGAACCAGGGTCTCTGGCGCTGCAAGTGCACTGTGCCGTCTACATGATGGGAAATCATATTTTGTTTTTCATTTGTGGTAATGACTTAATGGGCAAGAGAAGTCCAAGGTTGAGGGGAGATGCAAAAGATGGGTATAAAATGATGATGGGCATAGATAGGGTGGACTGTCAGAACCCTTTTCCCCTGGGTAAAATGTTACAATCTAGAGGGCTGAGCTTTAAGGTGAGAGGGGCAAAGTTCAAAGAGGATGTGTGGCATGTTTTTTTGTTGCAGACAGTGGTTAGTGGAATGTGCTGCCAGGGGCTATGGAGCATTTAGATAGACGCATAGATATTGAAGGGCGGCACAGTGGTGCAGCGGTAGAGTTGCTGCTTTGCTGTGCCACAGACTGGGATTGATCCTAACTACGGGTGGTGTTTGTATGAAGCTTGTACCCTCTCCCTGAGACTGAGTGGGTTTTCTCCGGGTGCTCGGGTTTCCTACAAAGACGTATAGGTTTGTAGGTTAATTTGGCTTTGGTTAAAAAATTGTAAATTGTCCTTAGTGTGTCGGATAGTGCTCGCATAAGGGGGTCACTGGTTAGCTCGGACTCGGTGAGCGCTGTATTTCTAATCTAAACTTTAAAAAAAAAACGATATGCAAGATATGGAGGGATATGGGTCATGTACAGGTCGAGGAGTCTAGCACGGACATTGTGGGCCGAAGGGCCTGCTTCTATGCTGTACCGTTCTATGATCTAAAATTGCCGAAAGTACCTTAGAGGCAGACCCATAATATCAGGGTCTGGGTGGCATTTCATTCTTTGATTTGCAATGTCTTATTAATTTACCTTTTATGATTTTCCTATATTTAAAAAGAAAATCTCAGTAGTGTTATTTTGCAGATAGAGGATTTAAAATAGGTACAAAGTAACAATGCATTGGCCTGTTTAAGATAAATCCATTGTTCAATAATCCTCATTAAACCTATTCGTAATTTTATTAAGCTACACTTAACGTGAAGTTTGTCAACCAAGCCATAACGGAGGCTAGACACAAAAAGGTGGAGTAACTCAGCGGGACAGGCGGTGGCGTTTCTGGGTCGAGACCATTCTTCTTCATGGATGGTGCTCTGTAGTTCCTGTCTCGAGTCGCTGGCCTGTGGGTAGTGAAGGTCGATGATCATGGACATGCTGGGAACATTCTGTGAAGATGCTGTCTCAGGGTGCTCTTGGCATTCTGCCAGCAAGTAATCAGTGATAAAGCAGTAGATTAAACTAATCCAACTGTCTCAGCAGAGAGAGCACACCTGGGACAGTCGGCTAACAACAGGAGGTGTTGGATGTGACTGGAATGGTAATAGATAAATTCTTACGCTGTGCCTCTGTTGATGTTACGAATGGCCGACCAAATCTAACAACAACTTGTTTTCTGAGCAGAGCAGGTTGCCGGTGCTGTAGAACCTCAGCCCAACTTTGAGCAGAGAGAGAGAGGACCAAAAAATAGAGTGGGATTTCAGTAGGGAGACAACAAAGAATTATCTTATCTTTTAGAAAAAGAACACAAACTGCTGGAATGACATGAAGGAGTTATCTGTGGAGGGCATGAGGTTTTGGGCCAGGACACATCTTCAGGCTGATTGTGGTGGGAAGAGAAAACTGGAAGAGGTGGGGGTGGGACAAAACCAGGCAAGTGATGGATGGATACTGGTGAGAGAGGTTTGATTGGTAGATGGTTGAGCAAAGGCCAGAGTTGAAAAGACAAAAGTGAAATAACTTCACCATAAATCTCCAATATTGATCATATTATGCAGGCCTTTTAAACTGATACATATTAATCTAACACATTGTCTAAACAACCAGAAGCAAGATGATGAGAAACCTCATGTCGATGCTGTTCGTTGTTATGACTCTGAATGTATTGTCTGAGTGGGGAAGAGAACAGATGAAATACTAATCACCAAAAGGAAATAGTTAAAATGGCCATGGATCGCCCCTTGGAGATGGGCAAAAATAACAAGCTGGATGGCGTTTATTCTCTATTAGAAAAGTTTTGCTAATCATTATGATTTTCTGTATGGTGTCACTGAAACAGAATGTAAACGGTATGGAGCGGGGCAATGAAAATGCAAGGTGTTTCTGAGCGTGTCTCCTGGTTAATGCTGGTTTTGTATCGTCTGTGACCCTAATGTGTAACATTTAAGAAGGTAGTGCTACAGTTGGTCCCCACAGAGATACGGATGCTGTGGTATGTCTGCGACAGTATCTGATGCAAGTCTTCAGAGCAAGACTGAAGGGAAGCTTCGAGTCGCCCGCTCTCCTCTGTTTCATTCTCAATCTTGCAATTTTTCTTTCTTTTAGTCTAGTTTTATGAATCGTAGCATTTTGTGGGGCGGGTAGAGGTGATGAGACTTTATTTTAGATCTACCTCTGTTAAGGAAACTTTGAGCTAAATGGAACATGGAAGTTATTTTGCAGTTAACAATAACAAATCACTGTCTGTACTTGGACAGGTTCTGGATAGGAAGGAATGCTGTGGGCCAAATACAGGCGAAAGGGACTAGCCCAGAATGTGGACAAGTTGGTTGAAGGGCATGTTCTGTGCTGTACAACTCCATGACTATGACTTGGGATAATATCTCACTGATGTATTGGAGTCCGCATAATGAAAGGTTCAGTCCCTTGTCCGTGCCGAGTTAGTTGATGTTACCCTTGCTGCTAATTTTTACCAATGAGACACAAAAAAAACTGCTGATGCTGGAATCTGGAGCAAAAAGCCAACGGCTGGAGGAACTCAGTGGGTTAGACAGCGCCTCTGGATGGAAACAAACAGACAATGTTTTGGGTTGAGACCGTTTCTCTGAACTGCTGGAGTGAGGAGGAGATAGCTCGTATAAAGAGGTGAGGAGGCTGGGGTGAGAGTTGATCTGTGATGGGTGGATGCAGGTGAGGCAGGGTGAATGTAGTCAGGTGGGCAACAATAGGGGCTGGGACATGGAAGGCGGAAGTAGCCAAGGGCTCCTACATGCAAACCAGTTCAATTCTCGAGGAGGTGTTGTTGGCAATCTCCATTGATGGAGGTCTACTGATGAAGAGATCTAGGCTCCAGTTGCGTAGTGAGGAGCAGTGACCCAGCTCCCTGAGTTTGGCTGTAGAAACAAGACACTGCAGATGCTGGTTTACAAACTAGAACATTAAGTGCAGGTACACAAAAATGCTGGAGAAACTCAGCGGGTGCAGCAGCATCTATGGAGCGATGGAGATAGGCAACGTTTTGGGCCGAAACTCTTCTTCACACATTCTTCTTGGAAACATTAAGTGCAGCATCTCTGGCGAGCGTGGATATGTGACATTTTGGATCTGAACTGAATAGATAATAGACAATAGGTGCTGGAGTAGGCCATTTGGCCCTTCGAGCCAGCACCGCCATTCAATACGATCATGGCTGATCATCCACAATCAGTACCCCATTCCTGCCTTCTTCCCATATCTCCTGACTCTGCTATTATTAAGAGCCCTATCTAGCTCTCTCTTGAAAGTATCCAAAGAACCGGCCTCCACCGCCCTCTGAAGCAGAGAATGCCACAGACTCACAACTCTCTGTGCGAAAAAGTGTTTCCTCATCTCCATTCTAAATGGCTTACCCCTTATTCTCAAACCAGTGACCCCTGGTCCTGGACTCCCCCAACATCAGGAGTATGTTTCCTGCCTCTAGCCTGTCCAAGCCCTTAATAACCTTATATGTTTCAATAAGATTCCCTCTCATCCTTCTAAACTCCAGAGTGTACAAGCCCAGCCGCTCCATTCTCTCAGCATATGGCAGTCCCGCCATCCCGGGAATTAACCTTGTAAACCTATGCTGCACTCCCTCAATAGCAATAATGTCCTTCCTCAAATTAGGGGACCAAGACTGCATACAATGCTCCAGGTGTGGTCTCACTAGGGCCCTATACAACTGCAGAAGGATCTCTGCTCCTCTACTCTTATCATGAAAGCCAATATGCCATTTGCTTTCTACACTGCCTGCTGTACCTGCATGCTTACTTTCATTGATGAACAAGGACCCCCAGATCCTGTTGTACTTCCACTTTTCCCAACTTGACGCCATTTAGATAATATCGTGCCTTCCTGTTTTTGGTACCAAAGTGGATAACCTCACATTTATCCACATGAAGAAGGGTCCAGACCCAAAATGTCACCCATCCATGTTCTCCAGAGATGCTGCCTGGCCCGCTGAGTTACTCCAGTATTTTGTGTCCCAGAGTTTGATGTTGGTTTGTTAAAGAAACTGTTGGTATCAAGGTATTATTGAGACACAGGGAGGTTCAGAGGAGCCATGCCATGAAGAGGAATAAATGTATCCAGCTTTTTCAATCCAAGGATGTTATCTTGCAGAAGGGACTGGTGCTCCATTTGTTTCATCTCAATTTCCAATGTTGCATCAGTCAGAATCAGGTGCACATATGCCAAAGAATGATTTGCAAAGCAGTTTATAAGTATGCCAAAATTCAATCTTAGATCATTAATGGACATAAAAGATAAGTTAGGTTATTTAAAGTTGGTTCAGAATCTACTAGGGGTTTAAATAGTGGGCGGCACATTGTCGCAGCGGTAAAGTTGCTGCCTTTATAGCCAGAGACCCGGATTTGATCCTAACTATGGGTGCCGTCTGTAACATTCTCCCATGAAGTGTGGGTTTTCTCCGGGTGCTCCGGTTTCCTCCGACACGCCACAGAAGTACAGGTTTGTAGGTTAATTGGCTTCAGTAAAAATTGTAAATTGTCCCTAGTGTGTAGGATAATGTTAGTGCACAGGGATTGCTGGTCGGCAAACTGCTTTGCAAATCAGTCTTTGGCACATGTGCACCTGATTCTGCCTGATGCAATGTTGGAAATTGAAAACCACTGCAGCTAAATGTTGCTGTGTACTTTGGTAGATGATTAAGAACTGACGTGTAATTCATCATTTCAGATGCTATTTTCATTCATAATTACAAATGGCAAATACAGTAAATTATACACAAACAGCGAGATTTTGAGTTTCTCAATAAATAATTTCAATCCTCTAAAGGATTGGATACACTTGAGGATATTTAGCAGTCGGGGTGTATGTTTTAATGTTATATAATCATTTTTCTTTTATGTTTAGCATATATCATTTACATTTGCAAAGATAGACGTACAAATTTAGATGTTTCAGAAACTGGTGCCCATGAATGCTTTATCCGTGATAACATCTTTTAAGGTGTATCCTGTGGTTTTGGGGGTGGGGGGGGGAAAGAGAGAAGGAAGGGGATCGAGTGGGAGGACTGGTGGAGAAGAAACAAGTGTGATGGAGGGTAAGGGGGGAAATATGTGTGTGTGTGTATGTACACACCATAGTGTATATGAGAATGAGTTAGCAGTTATCTTGAATTGGGGAATGCAATGTTCTTGCCGTTGTTCTGTGGAATGTGAAGTACAGTTCCTCATGTTCTTGCACAAGTGCCTGGTTAGGCAGAGAGCCATGCAGCATGGAAGCAGACTCTTTGGCCCAACTCTTCCATGCTGACCCAAGTGCCCCCATCTTGTTCATTCTTTCTTAATGTCTTTGGTTGCAGGTTGAGAAGAAGCAGAATGGAGGAAATAGTGATAGCAGGCATCGCCGGGAGGCTGCCGGAGTCTGACAACCTGCAGGAGTTTTGGAATAACCTCGTCAACGGCATTGACATGGTGACAGATGATGACAGGCGGTGGAAACCAGGTGGGTAATGAGGGAATGGAAACTGTGATCTTCATCCCTCTCACTCATGTGTGTAATGGCTGTTGTAGAAGATGCAGGAAGCATGTTCTCAGGGCAGACCGCTGCTGTGTAATAGACATACTAAAGCTGGAGTCACTCAGTGGGACAGGGAAGCATCTCTGGAGAGAAGGAATGGGTGAAGTTTCGGGTGGAGACCCTTCTTCTTCAGAAATGTCACCCATTCCTTCTCTCCAGGGATGCTGCCTGTCGGGCTGAGTTACTCCAGCTTTTTGTGTCTATCTTTAAACCAGCATCTGCTGTTCCTTCTTACACAGCAACTGTGTAATTCCTGGTTCAGTGCCTCTTGGTGAATTTTGTTCAACCGTGTGCTTTGGTGGGATGTTATACTCGTCCAATATTGTATTAATAATATTAAAACATAAATAAGGGAGCAGAATGTCAGAGATTAATATAAATAATGATTTTTGATGGTTGAGAAGGCTGTTTATCCTTAAGCTGCAGAATAATTTGCTTTAAAATAAAATATTGATTCTTGTTCCAGCAATTTTTGAATAATGGGTTCTGCAGTCAGAGAGGGGAAAGTTCTTGTAACAGCAGTATAAATTGTTTAGATCCACACCTTTAAATTGCAGTATAAGCCGTGAGCAGGAATAGAAACATTGAAACATAGAAAATAGGTGCAGGAGTAGGCCATTCGGCCCTTCGAGCCTGCACCGCCATTCAATATGATCATGGCTGATCATCCAACTCTGTATCCTGTACCTGCCTTCTCTCCATACCCCATGATCCCTTTAGCCACAAGGGCCACATCTAACTCACTCTTAAATATAGCCAATGAACTGGCCTCAACTACCTTCTGTGGCAGAGAGTTCCAGAGATTCACCACTCTCTGTGTGAATTTTTTTTTCCTCATCTCTGTCCTAAAAGACTTCCCCCTTATCCTTAAGCTGTGACCCCTTGTCCTGGACTTCCCTAACATCGGGAACAATCTTCCTGCATCTAGCGTGTCCAACCCCTTAAGAATTTTGTAAGTTTCTATTAGATCCCCCCTCAATCTTCTAAATTCTAGAGAGTACAAACCAAGTCTATCCAGTCTGTGTTCATATGAAATTCCTGCCATCCCAGGAATCAGTCTGGTGAACCTTCTCTGTACTCCCTCTATGGCAAGAATGGATTTCCTCAGATTAGGAGACCAAAACTGTGCACAATACTCCAGGTGTGGTCTCACCAAGCCCCTGTACAACTGCAGCAGAACCTCCCTGCTCCTATACTCAAATCCTTTCGCTATGTCCTTTCGCAAATCTTTTTGAATATATATTTATGTTCAAGAATCAAATCACAGACACATTCTGAACTGCAGCGGTGAAATATTTGTGCCTTCCCAATAATTTAAATTATAGTCTGAATGGAGCCTTAGAGGTCTCAAAATATTCCTCTATTTTGAAGAAACAATTGACTTTCTAGTTATTATAACAATGCATGTCTGTTTGGCAACTTTTGTAACACACTTTCATGCAGGCCAGCACTCTTTGGAGTTGTAAACTTTGCCAAGACTTTGAGTGCATTGTTGAAGGTGATGCCTCTTGAATGAGGCATTTAATCAATATCCAGCCAAAGGTTTCTTGACAAAGGTTCATGTAGATGCTTTAAGTTCCCACGGCCCAATTGGCAGGAGAGATGGTATATTTTAAGGACATGACTGACCAAAGTTTTAAAAGTTTTTCCACTCAGTGGTGAGTGCCTGGAATATGCTGCCTGTGGTGGTGGTGCAGAGATGATGGTGGTGCTAAGGATATGGAGGGATATCGATCTTGTGTTGGCAAATTAGATTAATTTATGTGGTGTTATGTTCGGCTTGGACATTGTGGGCCATAGGGCTTGTTCCTATGTCATACTGCTCTTGCTCTAATGTTCAATTAAAAAAAAAAAAAAATTGTTTGGCTGGAAAGGCACTAATTAAATTTTTTGTTGTCAAAATCGTCTCAAAGTACTTCATAACTATCAGAGTATTCTGAAGTGTGTAATAGCAACGGAGTTGATAATTACTATGTTTAAAACTTATTTGAACACATTTTAAATAGGCACAGCATCAAAAAATACAGGTCAAATGCAGTTGGTGTAGATTGTTGTTGGTGTAGTCAGTGGGCCTTTGGCCCATCAAGGCCATGCTGGCCTTTCTACACCAGTTCTGCACGAGCCATTCCATTCTTGGTGTACAAGAGCCAGCATGGCCGTGATGGGTATTCATTCCTTTCATTGATATGGTGGGCGAGAGGGTCAGTTTCTTTGCTGTATAACTCTGATCCCATCATTTCCATGAACAGCAATAAGTCAATGATAAGAACCCATTAAAAAATAATTGCATTGTTTGTGGGATAGACTGACGAGAGCTGTGATAACTCCCTGCATTTCGTTGAGGCATGGCATGGATTTTATTACAAGCAACTGCCAGCTGACGGGTTTAATGTCTATCCCAGCGACCTTGCCAACACTACACTGTGCAGTTATCAGCAAATGATTTTAACGTGACTTTTCTCACCAGGATTATATGGGCTCCCTCACAGAAATGGCAAACTGAAGGATATCAGCAAGTTTGATGCTTCCTTCTTTGGTGTCCACCCCAAGCAAGCGCACACCATGGACCCCCAGCTCCGGGTCCTACTGGAGACCACCTATGAGGCAATTGTAGATGGAGGTAGGTATCCCTGTAATGTTCGATGAAGAATGTCTTCGGTGGCTGCATATGTACCAGAGGAGGGAGTTGAGGCAGATACAATAACAACACTTAAACAGCACCCATCAACACACGTGGTTTGTCACTTTTATAGTGACAGTCATCAGAAACTGATCTCATCCTGTTGCTAAGCCCGAAGTAGGGCAGACAATAGGTGTAGGAGTAGGCCATTCGGCCCTTCGAGATAACACCGCCATTCACAGTGATCATGGCTGATCATCCATATTCAGTACCCCGTTCCTGCCTTCTCACCATATCCCCTGACACCACTATCTTTATGAGCTCTATCTAACTCTCTCTTGAAAGCATCCAAAGAATTGGCCTCCACTGCCTTCTGAGGCAGCGAATTCCACAGATTCACAACTCTCTGGGTGAAAACGTTTTTCCTCATCTCCTTTCACAATGGCTGACCCCTTCTTAAACTGTGGCCCCTGGTTCTGGACTCCCCCCAACATCGGGAACATCTAGAACTCGTGCTTTGCAGTGAGAGACTGATTTATACCTTGAAACCAACTTGCAGCAAGATGTAGCATTTGTCCTGTTGCGATTCCGTTGCATTACTGGCATTTATGCATTCCACACTGGTGCAATGAAAATGTTCATTTGACTTCATTCCTCAGAGCAGGAGGCTGTGGGGTGATCTTACAGATGTGTACTAAATCACAAAGTAGATGGATAGGGTGAATGCACGTTTTTTTTTTTTACCCATGGTAGGGGAATCGAGAACTAGAGGGCCTAGCTTTAAGATGCGAAGGGAAATATTTAATAGTAACCTGTGGAGCAACATTGTCACATCGGGTGGTGGGTATATGGAGTGAGCTGCCAGAGGAGGTAGTTGAGGCAGGTCCAATAGCAAGATTTCAAAGACACTAGACCAAGGGGGACCTGTTAGGTCCCGTCCCCTTAACGCGTGGATGGGCGGGGGTGGGGGGTGGGGGCTGCAGCATCCCACACACACTAACCATGTGGGGGGTGGGGGTGGGGGCTGCAGCCCCACACACACACAGGAAACTGAGGGGAGGGGTTGGGGGGGGGGCTGTGGGAGGGAGGGGTTGGGGGGGGGGGGGGGGGGAGGGGAACGGGGGAGAGAGGAGGGGGCAAATAGGGGTAGGGGGGTAGGAGGAGAGAGTAGAGGGAAGAGAGATAGAGGGGAGAGAGGAGGAGGGGTAGGGGAGAGACAAGGTGGGGAGATAGGAGGGGGAGGGGAGAGGTGGTGGTGAGCCAGGCGAGTGAGTGGGCTGCAAAAAGCGGAGATAGCCCTGGAATAGAGAGAGAGAGAGAGAGTACAGGTCCGACTCTCTGGAAACCCGGAGCGTTTTTCATCGATGGGTAGAATCCTCGGGGCTGGCTCAGCGGAGGAGGACTGTGAGTAAGATGGACAAAATTTACAACGATACAGGGTAAGGTTTTTTCTAAAATCAATATACAGCGCAGACAGGAAGTGGTCAAGATGAGACTTTTAATTATGTAGATTTGGACGGGTACATGGATAGGAAAGGTTTAAAGGGTTATGCGCAAATGGAGCTAGGTTAGATGTGGCATGAACGAGTTTGGCTGGTCTGTGTGTATGTCTGTGTGCGTATGTGTGTCTGCCTCTGTCTGTCTGTGTGCGTCTCTGCGTGTCCTTCCTTTGTTTGGAGCATGTCCAGGTGAGCTGGATTGTTTGCATCTGTCCCACAGGGATAAACCCCAGCTCACTGCGGGGGAGCAACACTGGAGTATGGATTGGAGTGAGTGGCTCTGAAGCGGCGGAAGCCTTCAGCAGAGACCCGGAGGAGCTGCTGGGGTACAGCATGACCGGGTGCCAGCACGCCATGTTTGCAAACAGGATCTCCTACTTCTTCGATTTAAAAGGTGAGGAAACTTCAAATTAAAAGTTTGATTGAATTATTTCAGGGGAAATTAAACTGTGTCTGTTGGGGGGGAATTTTGTGTTTAACCTGTACCCTTTCACGTGAGGCCCAGTTGTCCTCTTAATTATGGCTCATAGGAACAGACATTTTATAGAGCAGTGGTGAAATTCGCAAGTTAGTTTATTCAAGGCCTTAACATTACACCGTGTGAAACGCTCTGATAGAAACCAGAGTGTTTCAGAGATTCGCAGCATCCTGTCTCTTATATTCTGTGTTTCAATGGTTACTCGTGGTATTACATTCTTGAAATAATTGATCAGTTATCAATGTTTCTTTCAATCATTCATCCTTGCTCACTCTCTCTGAGTAACCTTTAACTTTCCTCTTAATTAATTTTAAAATATTCCTCTTATTTGTTTGAAAATATATATTTTCTCAGGATTAGCTTCATTGCCCTTAGCCTGATTTACAACCTGCAATGTTTATTTCAACTTTAATTATGCTGTGGGATCTGAAAATATGATAAATCTATTTATTGACTCTCCTGGCATCCTTAAGTTTCCTTCACTATGTTGGCCTCTTTTCCCACCTTGCTTCCCCAATGTATATGTTCTTGGGATAACTATTCATTTTTCTTATTTCCAGAATTTCTTCCATCATTGCTTATCATTCATTCAATTCTGTTTGATGTGCTCAGTTTTATGAGGTAGATAACTAAGGTATGAAAGGTTTCCAGCAAAGCGAACCACACTTGAGTCCAGAGTGTTTCATTGTCATATGCACCGGCAATAGAACAACGCAGTTCTTACTTGCTGCAGCATTAACAGGCCTTTAATATCCCCTTTAATATCCCACAGGTATTTAATAAGGCCTTCAAATATCTCACAGATAAATGTACTATAATAAATTAATAAATAATACCACGTAACCATAATACTGAAAAACCCAAGCACAGTCCAACCAAAGACACCATCCATAGAAGATCATGGTTGCTGAGGTTAGTGTTGAGGTTCGAGCCTGATGGTTGCTGGGAAGAAGCTGTTCCTGGACCTGTGGGTCACAGTTCCCAGGCTCCCGTACCTTCTTCCCGATGGTAGCAGTGAGATGAGAGCGTGGCCAGGGTGGTGTGGGTCTTTGATGTTGCGGGCTGCCTTTTTGAGGCAGCTCCTTCTGTGACTCCCTTTGGTAGTGGGGAGGCCAGTATCAGTGATGGAGCCCACCACTCTCTTCATTCCTGGGTATTCATGTAGCCAAACCAGACTGTGATGCAACCAATCAGTATGCGCTGTACTGTGCACATGTAGAAGTTTAATGGAGTATTCGGTGACTTATCAAATGTCCTCCATCTTCGGAGGAAGTAGTGACGTTGATGCGCTTTTTTCGTGATTGCATCAATGGGTTTGGCCCACAACAGATATGCAGGCCCTGGAGCTTGAAGTTGTTGAGTCTACACTGCCATCCTGTTGATGAAAATGGGTTTGTGGATACTCAGCTTTCCCCTCCTGAAGTCAACAATTAGCTCCTTTGTCTTGCTGACATTGAGACCACGATTATAGTTCTGGCACCATGCAATGAGATTATCGATCTCCCTGTAATCCGATGCATCATTTCCCATTAGTCATCCTCTGTTTTTATAATCTTTTCTACTGAGTTGGTTTGCTCCAGTTTCACAGTTTGAGAGAGGTGACAGGGATACATGAAAGGCAGATAAGAACAGCAGCGATTTCAAGCCATAGTTAGGGTAGACAGGCGGAACCCTTCCTCCCCGGATTGAAATGCCGTCGACTAGAGGATATAGCTTTAAGGTGAAAGGGACAAAGTTCAAAGGAGATTTGCAGGGCAAGTTTTTATTTTTATTTTTTTACTCTGCTTGGTGGGTGCCTGGAAGGTGGTGCCAGGGGTGATGAAAGAGTGGCCCGCCTGTGGCTATGTCAGGCAGTCTGTTCCCTCTTGTCCACCACACAGGAGTTCCATCAATGACTTGCTTCTCCTCTGGATGTTAGGTCCCAGCTCTTCCATCGACACTGCCTGCTCGTCCAGCCTGCTGGCGCTGGAAAACGCCTTCCAGGCAATACGCCACGGTCAGTGCGATTCCGCCATCGTTGGTGGAGTCAACCTGCTGCTGAAACCCCACACATCGGTACAGTTCATGAAGCTGGGCATGCTCAGCCCTGATGGATCCTGCAAGTCCTTCGATGCCTCGGGTAAGAAACCACCTTGTTTCTGTATGATTTTATCTTTGGGGCAAAGACATGAAATGTATGTTTAAAGCTCTTCACCAGCTCAGTATGCCATCTTGCTCAGGTTGGTCAAAGGGCCTATTTCATGCTGTACAAGTCTGTAACTATTTAAATTATTTTTGTCTATAGTATTTAATATTTACACTTGCTTTCTATACAGCAAGGGTGACCTGAGATGGCACTGTAGAAGATGCCTCACATCTTTAGATCGTTGGCTTTGAGCCAAGTGATCTTGCCACCTGCCAAGAAGGGATGACCTTCCCAACAAGCTAGTTTATTTATCTAGTTAATTGCCTTGCATTTGCCAAATCTGTTTAACATTCTGCATTATTAAGCAAACCTGGGCAACAAAGTCATTATTTTGGCAAACCACCTAATTTATTTTCACTGATTTTTTTTTTTTTTTTTTTTTTTTTTCTGAAAAGCATCCATGACAAAATGCGTGGCATTGTCTTGTATTCTCAGGTAACGGTTACTGTCGATCTGAAGCATCTGTGGTTGTTCTGTTGATGAAGAAATCAGCAGCCAAACGACTTTATGCATCGGTAGTTAATGCAGGAAGCAATACTGATGGTTACAAAGAACAAGGTATTTTTATTTTCATTCCTTTTCGTTAATTATTTCATTCCTTAAATCCTTTTCATTATATAATTTTGTTGGGGGGGGGGGGGGGGGGGGAAGAGAGAGAGAGCAAAATTTCAGGTAGGTTAAAAATGTTGTAATGAGTGCATGTGACAGCCCAGACTCCAATTCAAAGTCCGGAATTGTTAGTTTGGTTTTCATGCCTCAGTTCTACACTCAATTTAAAAACAACATTTTAAATTTAATACTTGCGACAGCAAAAGACACCATAACATTCCTGATGCAAAATAAACTGTGGTGCAGCCAGCAAAGTCTGGGTGCATTTTGTAAATAAATGTAGGCTGGTGCTGAGAAGATGATTTTCATGACAAAGCTCCTGATGCAGTAATAGAAAAATAATTCGTAATGAGTTGCAATCGTCTGAAACCTGGTCACGCTGTAACGCAACAGGTAAATGTGCATTACATAAACACGTTCAGGAAAGCCCGACTAAAATATCTCTTAATCTGTTCGAGATATCCCTCCTAGAATACTTCTTGACCCATTTTCACTGGATTGATTTCTATGTTTAACAACAGCTCATGTAACCCGCTGGTAATATATACCCTCACATGCCCATAAGCTGGTGTTCATGTGCCTTTGTTGTTGAGCTACACAATGCAAATAACCCAATGTGTCTTTAATATTGAATCTCAAAGGCCTCTGAACCATGTAGGGAATTCTATTAGACTGTCTTAGTTTCTTTCCTGGAGATGCAGAATGTTTAAACAATGAAACATTCACAGAAAATAAATAGTTTGGGCAGTTTCATTGTTTAATTTTGTGGCCCAAGTAAAATTAACTTGGGTTTGCACATAATTGGTCAGGTCTTTTATTGTTAAGTTACAGTAAAGTTGGATTTGATTCATTACAAGGATAGTCTGGTGCAACACAACTTTGGAATTAAACCGATTTACGGGTTGGGTGGATGGGTGGGGAGATATGAAGCAGGTATATCAACACTTTGTGTTTTTCTTTCTGTTTTTGTCTTTTTATTTCTTTACGTTTTTCTCTTTAGTTTTACTCACCCACTCTTCGACTACATTTATTTGCTAGTCTAGGGATTCTATTCTTACACATTTGCTTTCTCTTTCATTTTCTCTCTTGCTTTTTCTCTCTTCTATTTCATCTTAGCTAAAAATTAAAATTGAAGCTGTACAATAAATGTATTATGTCGTATGCTGCAGTTTTGTACACTGCTTCAAATAAATCTTTTTTTCTTTTCTTTTTTCTTCTTTTCTTTTTTTAAATAAATAAATAAATAGACGAGGTTACAGTAAAACTGGAAATTGGGAATGGTTTAACAAAGTCAGGGGCTACAAAAATGTACTTATTTAACCTAGGCACACTAATGTGCCTTTGCTGAATTAGGAGGGATATAAATCCTTGATAGGGGTTAGCTATTCACTGCACCCATATACACATGACAATAATAAACTAAACTAAACTAGCAATCTCAGGTTGAAATGAGGGGCGTTGAACGATCCTGCTGAGTTCCCAGTCTGAGAAGGGTCTTGACCCAAAATGTCGCCTATTCATTTCCCCCAGAGATGGTGCCTGACCCGCTGAGTTACTCCAGCCCATTCTGTCTATCAGAGTCCATTAAATGTCTAAATGTTTGTCTGCTTCGATCTAACATCATTTGCGAGAGGCAGCGGATGAGCCAGTGTGACCAGCCACTGTGCGTCTGGCCAGCTCCATGTGAGGACAGTGAGGGGCAGCGTTTGGTCCCATCGGTTCCGTGTCATGGTGGGGCAGCCTTTACATCCCGCTTTCTTCAGCTAAGATTCACCTGGGATTTTGTTATTATTCAGCAGAGAAGTTCGGGAGGCAATCGTTACAAGCCACGGCACACAGGTGTGCGTTCTATTTATAGGGCATGTTGTTGAGCGTTGAGTTGACGAGACCTGGTACAGACCGTGAGGCATTCACCCACAATAACACCTTGTTGTCGACCGGTTTAACCCTGTTCCTATGGTTTCCACCTCCAGGTATCACATTCCCCTCGGGAGAAATGCAGCAGAGGTTAATGAACGCGGTGTACGAGGAAGCGGGCATCTCTCCAGCTGCCGTGGAGTACCTCGAGGCACATGGCACGGGAACCAAGGTCTGTCAGTGCGCTGTCTGCTCCACGCCGCACCACACCACACCGCACCACACCACACCCCACACCGCACCACACCATGCAGCAAATGTCTCCTTGGCTCCTGCATATGCAAGCAATATTCAAAGTGACACTGTTTCTCATGCAATTTGCACAGGTTTCTGGAGGCCCCGCCTGGGGTAAGGTTGGATAGGTTATGGAACAATGCCATGCCTGAGGAATGTTTCAGTTGAACCTAAAGCATTTCAGACAATGGCAGGGCATGCGTAGCAAATATAGTAAAACGGAGATGCGTCTAAATGCAACGGCAGCAAAGGCTCCAGGAGTGACCAGAGAAGCGTCTGCCTCAGTGGATGCTGGATAGCCACACTCCACTACTTGCAGGCATTGTAAGAAGCCAATTTCCTAGGTGTACCATCACTTAAGACTGTACAGCATGGACGCAGGACCTTTGGCCCACTTGTCCATGCTGTTCCAAGTTGGCCCATTGCCCTTCAAATCCTTCCTGTCCGAATGTCTTTTAAAAGTTGTAATTGTATCTGCTCCTACAGCTTCCTCTGGCAGCTCATTCCTGGCATGGACTACCCAACCTTCCCCTGTAACGCAAGCCCAAGTTACATTCTGGTGAATCTCTTCTGTACCCTTTCCAACTGAGTGACATCCTTCCTGTGAACTCTATGGAAGGCGGACTAATAAAGGAAGGCAGAAGATATACCAATATTGATGGTTGATCATCCAATGTTATGCACACATGCAGAACAGAAACGGGCCCTTCAGTCCAACTTGCTTACCCCGACTTGCATGCCCCATCTACACTGGTCCCGCCTGCGTTTAGCCAAGATCCCTCTAACCTATCCAATCCATGTACATGTCCCAATGTTTTTTAAATGCTGTGATTGTACCTGCCTCAACTATCTCCACTGGCAGCTCGGTCCATATACCTACTACCCTTAATATAAAAAAAGTTGCTCCTTGGGTTCCGATCAAATCTTTCGCCCCTCACCATAAACCTATGTCCTCTGATTCTTGATTCCCCCACTCTGGGTAAAAGACTTTGTGCATTCTGCCCATCTATTGCCCTTCATGATTTTATACGCCTCTATGAGATCATCCCACATCCTCTTGTGCTCCAAGGAATAAAGTTCTAGCCTGCCCAACCTTTCTCTATAGCTCACTCTCGAATCCTGGCAATGTTGTAGTGAATCCTCTCTGCATGTTGTGTGTACAGGTCGGAGACCCGCAGGAACTGAACGGAATTGCGAATGTCTTCTGTCAATTTGACCGCAAGCCTTTGCTGCTGGGATCAACAAAGTCCAACATGGGCCACCCGGAGCCTGCATCGGGATTAGCCGCGTTAGCAAAGGCAAGTGTCTGGTCTTCTCTCTTTGCAGTGTTTGTGATGGGGGAATTGGGTTTATGATGCTAAAACGTGCGGTAAATGAGAACTTTAGGTTAGAGATACAGCCCGGGAACAGGCCCATCGCCCCCACTGCGTCTGCACCGACCAGCGATCCCCGCACACTAACACTATCCTCCACACACACACACACACTAGACAATTTACACTTATACCAAGCTAATTAACCTACAAACCTGTACGTCTTTGGAGTGTGGGAGGAAACCGAAGATCTCGGAGAAAACCTACACGGGTCACGGGGAGAAGGTACAAACTCTGTGTGTATATATAGCACTCCGGATCACCGGCGCTGTAAGGCAGCAACTCTGCCACACAACTTGTAGAATGTCATGGGCTGTCTGGACAAGCAGTGCTTTATGTGATGGTACGCACTTGTAATGCGACATGTTTGTTTACTAAACATGCTTAGCTATTGGATAGCATAAGAAACATGCTGGAGATACTCAGCGGGTGAGGCAGCATCTATGGAGAGAAGGAATAAGCCTACCATCTCCGCCTCTTCCTTTCATTTTCCACCCCGCTCCCCCTACACCCCGACATCAGTCTAAAGAAGGGACTCGATCCGAAACGTCGCCTTTTCCTTCTCCCCATAGATGCTGCCTCACCCGCTGAGTTTCTCCAGCATTTTTTGTCTACCTGCGATTTTTCCAGCATCTGCAATTGTTTCTTAAATGGACAGCATTAGGGAATGATTTTAAACATTTAATTATTTAGACTTTATTTAGAGTTTGGTTATATTTCAAGTTAAAGTGTTTCCATCATTGAGTGTATTGATGGTAAAATTTTGTTGAGAAATGGAGCTTAAATTTTAATTGAGATTTGATTGAAAGTGCAGCATCGAAACAGGCCCTTCAGCCCACTGAGTCCATGTTGTCCATGAATCACCAGTTCGTACTAGTTCTACATTATCCCACTTCTCATCCACTCTCTGCACACTAGGGGGCAGTTTACAGAGCCAATTAACCTACAAACCCGCACATCTCTGGGATGTGGTAGGAAACCAGAGCACCCGGAGGAAACCCACGTGGTCCCAGAGTGCACCCGAGGACGGGATTGAACCTGGGTCTCTGGTGCTGTGAGGCAGTGGCTCTGCCCACTGTGCCACTGTGCTGCCCTTATGGGTGGCATGGACCATACTATAGCGCAGCATGTGGAAAATCAGAGCGTTTAAAAAAAGTTGGTTTGTATGGATGAGCAGTGCCTTATTTTATGAGATATCTTTGAGGTCGCTCTTAAATTTTTAATCTCTCACTGTAAGATTGTGCCCTCTAGTTTTAGAATCCTCTACCCTGGGTGAAAAGATGGACCATTCCCACTGAACCACTTTGCAGACTCTTAGATGCTGAGGTTAATTTTAATTTTCCATTCTTCCGACAGGTTGTGCTCTCTCTGGAGCATGGTTTATGGGCTCCCAACATTCACTACAAAACTCCCAACCCCGACGTCCCTGCTCTGCAGAATGGGTGCATCCGCGTCGTGACCGAACCCATCCCCGTGACCGGCGGAATCGTGGGCATGAATTCCTTTGGGTTTGGCGGTTCCAACGTCCACGTCATCTTGCGTCCCAATGCGAAGAGAGCCCGCCCTCCGGTTCCCTTGGCCCTGCCGCGCTTGGCGCAAGCCTGCGGCCGCTCGCCTGAAGCGGTGGAAGCTCTGCTTGACCAGACCCGGCGGCACGGCCACGACGTCAACTTGCTGAGTATGATCAACGATATCTCCACCATGCCGCCCGCCGCAATGCCTTACAGAGGTTACAGGCTGGTGGGCACTGAGAGTGATGTCAAAGAGGTCCAGCAAGTCCAGTCTGCTGGACGGCCAGTGTGGTACATCTGCTCAGGTGGGTGCCTTTAAAACTCCAGAGAATAAAGTCGACACTGATGATCACAGTACTGACATTGATAAGGATCACCAGCACATTCCACAAAGTGTAGGTTTCATACAATCACTCAGTGCAGCCGCTGGACCTTCGCCCCAACTCGTGCTGGCCCACCAAGGCACCCCCATCTACGCTAGTCCCACCTGCTGTGTTTGGCCCATATCCTTCTAAGCCTTTCCTGTCCATGTACATGGATAAGGATTTAATAAAAATAATTAAAAAAAAAATTTTTTAGAAGCATTTGTACAAGAATAAAACATTCGGCATGTAAAATTATACAATTATTGTACCGCTTCAATTTTAACCTTTTAACCTAAAAATGACAGAAAGAACAAGAGGGAAAAAGTGAAAAGATAAGACCCCTAGACTACCAAAGTAGTGTGGCCAAAGTGTGAATAAAGATATAAGAGAGAAAAAGAAAAAGGAAAAAAAGAAAAAAGGAAAAAAGTGAAGATATACCTGCCCCTCGTCCCACCCCCCCCCCCCCGCCCGCCCTCCTCACCCAACCCAGAATCAGATTTACATCCGAAATTGTGTTGCACCGTACTATCCTTATAAGAATTCGGTAAAATTGCTCTGGTTTTTCTGCCAAGACAAGCCTAATATTTTCCAAATGTAGTGTCTCGGACATGTTTGTAATCCACATCTTCACAGTAGGGACTGATGTGTGTTTCCAAAATTTAAGTATTAGTTTTTTCACCGTTATCAGGCCATAGTTATGGAAACGTCTTTGAAATAATGTTGGCTCAGAACAGGCTTCTGACGTACCTAGAGTAATCAATTCTGTGTTGGGATCCAATTTTATTTTAAGTATTTTAGAAAAAATGTCAAAAATTCCCCTCCAGAAATTATGTAACTTTATACAGGAGGCAAAAGAGTGGGTTATGGTTGCTTCCTGAAGGAGCGACAGGGACAATCTAGAGACAGCCATCAAGGCTGTGCTACCTGCCGATCACCAACCCCTCACACTCACCCCCTACGACGTGTACGTGGCACTGAGTAGGACTAATGCACGTAAGGCTGCTGGCCCTGACGGCATCCCCGGGCGCGTGCTCAGTGCCTGTGCTGCGCAGCTGACAGACGTCTGGACTGACATCTTCAACCTGTCACTTGCCCAAGCAGTTGTCCCCACTTGCCTTAAAGCCACCTCCATCGTGCCAGTGCCAAAACACTCCACTGCGGCAAGCCTCAACGACTTCCGCCCAGTTGCACTTACCCCCATCATCACCAAGTGCTTCGAGAGGCTGGTCCTGGCACACCTCAAAAGCTGCCTACCCCCCACACTGGATCCCTATCAGTTTGCCTACCACAAGAACAGGAGTACGGAGGATGCCATCTCAACGGCACTTCACTCCGCCCTCTCCCACCTTGACAACAGAGACACTTATGTAAGAATGCTGTTCATCGATTACAGCTCAGCATTCAACACCATTATACCATCAAAACTGATCACCAAACTCGGTAACCTGGGCATCGACCCCTCCCTCTGCAACTGGATACTGGACTTTCTAACCAACAGACCCCAGTCTGTGAGGTTAGACAAGCACACCTCTTCAACCCTCACCCTGAACACCGGCGTTCCTCAGGGCTGTGTGCTGAGCCCCCTCCTCTACTCCCTCTTCACCTATGACTGCACACCTGTACATGGTACTAACACCATCATTAAGTATGCAGATGATACAACGGTGATTGGCCTCATCAGCAACAACGATGAGCTGGCCTACAGGGAGGAGGTCCAGCACTTAGCAGCATGGTGCGCTGACAACAACCTGGCCCTTAACTCCAAGAAGACCAAGGAGCTCATTGTAGACTTCAGGAAGTCCAGAGGCGGCACGCACACCCCCATCCACATTAACGGGACGGAGGTGGAACGTGTTTCTAGCTTCAGGTTCCTGGGAGTCAACATCTCCGATGACCTCTCTTGGACCCACAATACCTCTACTCTGATCAAGAAGGCTCATCAGCGTCTCTTCTTCCTGAGGAGACTGAAGAAGGTCCATCTGTCTCCTCAGATCCTGGTGAACTTCTACCGCTGCACCATCGAGAGCATCCTTACCAACTGCATCACAGTATGGTATGGCAACTGCTCTGTCTCCGACCGGAAGGCATTGCAGAGGGTGGTGAAAATTGCCCAACGCATCACCGGTTCCACGCTCCCCTCCATTGAGTCTGTCCAAAGCAAGCGCTGTCTGCGGAGGGCGCTCAGCATCGCCAAGGACTGCTCTCACCCCAACCATGGACTGTTTACCCTCCTACCCTCCTACCATTCTTTCCGGCGGCTGGTACCTCGGTGACTGCCAATCCCCAGGTCGAGGAACAGCTTCTTTCCGGCGGCTGTCCCTCTACTCAACAACGTACCTCGGGGACTGCCAAACTGCCCACCCCCCCCCCCGGACACTTATTATTTTTTTTTAATTCAAATCGTTTGCTATGTCGCTCTTCAAGGGAGATGCTAAATGCATTTCGTTGTCTCTGTACTGTACACTGACAATGACAATTAAAATTGAATCTGAATCTGAATCTGAATCTTCCTGGATAGGGATCTTTACTGGGTTCTATTCTACTGACTATTCTTTGATTAGTGAAACCTTTTACCTCAACCTTCACCTCCCCAGACCCTCTCCCAGATTCGACCAGAATCTAGCGTGATAATGTAACATGAGGGAAATAGATGAGGTGAATGCAGTGTCTTTTCCCCAGAATAGGGAAATCCAGAACCAGAGGACATAGATTGAAGCCTAGGGGGGAGCGATTAAATAGGAACTCGAGGGGAAATGTTTGCACAGAGGGTGGTGGAAGTATGGAACTAAGCTGCCAGAGGAGGTGGTTGAGGCAGGTACTATAACAACATTTAAAAGACATTTGGACAGGTACATTAATGGATTTGGACTAAACAGACAAATGGGACTAGATTGGATGGGGATCTTGGTTGGAACGGGCCAGTGGGCCGAAGGGCCTGTCTCCATACTGTATAATTTCTGAACTTTAAAGTAATGGAGGCAAGTACAAGGATAACATTTTTTAAAAGCATTTGTATGGGTACATGGATGGGGAAGGTTTAGAAGGATATTGGGCAAACATGGATAAATGAGACTAGCTTAGATGGGACAGTATGGATGAATTGGGCCAAAGGGCCTGATCCATGCTGTATGAGCTTATAACTTTAATAAGGAACCATAAAGGATCGCATTTCACATGTGCCGATTACTGCTGGCTGATGATTCTACTGTTCCCTCAGGTATGGGAGCTCAGTGGATTGGCATGGGTCGCACCCTTATGAAACTGGATATATTCCGTGAATCCATTCTCCGTTCCGACAAAGCACTGGAAAAGACGGGATTGAAAGTGTCCGAACTCCTCATGAACACAGACGAGAAAACGTTTGATGACACGGTGCACGCCTTTGTAGCCCTCACCGCCATTCAAGTAAGGAACTCTCTAATGGTCTGAAGGAAGCAAGCCTTCAAAACAAAACAAAATCACTAGGTTGGCTTCACGTTCTCATGGTTTTATCTGCAGGTGGCTCAGATCGACATGTTGAACGCTATGGGTCTACGACCAGATGGTATTGTCGGGCACTCTGTGGGTGAGCTGGCCTGTGGGTATGCTGATGAATCACTGACACATGAAGAAGCCCTATTAGCTGCGTATTGGAGAGGGCGATGTATCAAGGAAGCCAAGCTACCCCCAGGGGCCATGGCTGCTGTTGGTGAGTGACTGATTGCACCACAAAGCTGTTTAAAATCTGTACAAGTTTATCCACACTGAAGGTGGAGATCAGGAGCGTCTCTTGTTTGATTTAGTTTATTACCGTCATGTGTACCGAGGTACAGTGAAAAGTTTTCTGTTGCGTGCCATAGCGGAAAGACTATACATGATTAGAATCAAGTCATCCACAGTGTACAGATGCAGGATAAAGGGAATGACATTTAGTCCAACATAAAGTCCAGTCCAGTCCGATTAAAGATGGTCTGAGGGTCTCCAATGAGGTAGATGGGAGGTCAGGACCGCTCTCTAGTTGGTGATAGGGGGGTTCAGTTGCCTGATAACAGCTGGGAAGAAACTGTCCCTGAATCTGGAGGTGTGCATTTTCATGCTTCTGTGCCTCTTGCCTGATGGGAGTGGGGAGAAGAGGGAGTGGCCGGGATGAGACTCGTCCTTGATTATGCGGCTGGCCTTGCTGAGGCAGTGTGAAGCATAGATGGAACAGCCATGGTCCAGTCACTGATCTTGGCTGGGGATTGGCACAGGAGGCTTTGTATTCCATCAAACAGAGAAGTGCCTGTAAGCAGTTTGGTCCTGAGTATTGTCCAGTGGACACCAAGGAGCAGAGGAATCGGAGATGTTGGTTTAAGGTTAGATGAGATTTGCTATGACTCCTATTAATGTTAAACGCCTCCTGTTACTATTGTTAAGGCAATCTCAGTGACTGCGTGGCCAAAGCACAAGGTGCTGGAGCAACTTAGTGGGTCAGGCAGTATCTGTGGAGGAAATGTACAGACAACATTTTGAGTTGGGACCCTTCAGACTTGAGTTTGAAGAAGGTTCCCAACCTGAAGCATTGACTGTCCACAGGTGTTGCCTGAGTTACTCCAGCGCTTTGTGTTTTTCTCAAGACCCCAGCATCTGCAGTTCCTTGTGTTGACTGTGTGGGTAAACCTCAGTGATATAGTTGTATCGACCAGCGGGCAACAGTGGCCTGGAGAGGGGTGTGAGAGGGACTCTGAGTGGTATAGTGATTCCAGTGTGATTTTATAAAAAAGATATCCCGCACTGTTCCTCCTCTCGGCTGCTCGCACAAGAGTGAACATCGAACACAAGAACAGGCCCTTCAGCCCACAATGTCGGTGCTGAACATGATGCCAAGACCATCTGCACATAACCCATATCCCTCCACTCCTTGCATATCCAAATGTATCTGCCTCGACCACCACGCCCAGCAAGTGTGATCCAGGCACCCACCACTTAACTGCTCAGAGCATAAATTAAATTATTACTTTAGACAGTAGACGATAGACAGACTATAGGTGCAGGAGTAGGCCATTCAGCTCTTTCTTCCCAATAACCCTTTCTGGCTTAAGCCCTCCCTTCACCATCTCCAGTTTAAATTCCATTGGGAATATTTTGGACCAAGGACCAAGAAACCAAGAACCTTCGAGCCAGCACCGCCATTCAATGTGATCATGGCTGATCATCCCCAATCAGTACCCCGTTCCTGCCTTTTCCCCATATCCCCTGACTGTGCTATTTTTAAGAGCCCTATCTAGCTCTCTCTTGAAAGCATCCAGAGAACCTGCCTCCACTGCCCTCTGAGGCAGAGTCACCACTCTCTGTGAGAAAAAGTGTTTCCTCGTCTACGTTCTAAATGGCTTACTCCTTATTCTTAAACTTTAAATGGGGTGACTGTGTCAGCTTTGAGGTGAGTTTAATCTGGATGGGATCATTCCCTTATCTCTGTCCATCAGTGGTTGTCGATACTGGACCTCCCTGGTGGGACTGATGTGTTCATTAGTGCTATCTGATACGGGCACAAGCAAAATTGCGCAAAGCAGATTTAGTACCTCGAAGGAACTATACAAGGATAGGTTCCCAGTGGGAATATGCCTTGATCAGGGGATACTGCAACAACAGCTGCAAGGTCAATGGCTCCATTTACTGCCAAGGCTGGCTCTTGCTCAATTCCTATTGACAGTGGTCCAGTCACAATTGCAACCTAGGCTGAATGTGTAGGGATTACTAAAGGGTTCACAGTATTTGATGATTTAATTGACCGCGTGCTGTTTTTGACAAACATTTGGTCATGGATGACTCTTGACTCTAATTAAATAAAGCCCAAAGTGGGACAACTGGTCATCATTTAACAGAAATTAAATGATTGTAAATCACATCGGAAATGCCCCATCTTATTGTAAATTAACAAAGTCAGACCTCACAGCGCCAGAGACCCAGGTTTGACCCTGACATCGGGTGCTGCCTGTGGATTTTAGACGTTTTCCCTGTGACAGTGTGGGTTCCGCATTGCAAAGCTGTGCAGGTTTGCAGGTTAATTGGCCTCCGTAAACAGCCCCCTAAACAGTGTGCAGGGAGTGGATGTGAAAGTGGAATAACATAGAACTAGTGTGAACGGGTGATCGATGGTGTGACATCTGTATCTCTACAATAACTAAGGTGTAAGACGTGAGAGATACAGGACAGACACCGGTCCCTCAGCCCACCGAGTCCACGTCGACCAGCAATCGCCCCATACACGAGCACTATCCGATACACTAGGGACAATTTACTTTTTTTGCTTTTAACCGAAGCCACTTAACGTATATGCCTATGGAGTGTGGGAGGAAACCGGAGCACCTAGAGAAAACCCACGCAGTCACAGGGAGAAGGTACAACGCTGTACAGACAGTAACAGTAGTCGGAATCTAACCGGGTCTCTGGCGCCGTTAGGCAGCAGCTCTAGCACTGCGCCACGGTGCTGCCCTAAAGGGCCGTAAACTTGTGTTAGGGATGTGGGGGTTTTTTTGTTTTGTTTTTTAAACGTCACTGCAAAGTTTTGTTGTGTGACAGGATTAACATGGGAGGAGTGCAAGGCGCAGTGTCCTGAAGGAGTAGTTCCTGCCTGTCACAATGCCGAAGATACAGTCACCATCTCTGGGCCACAGGTAGGAAACGAGACAAGACCCCGCAACAACCTAGAAATGTCCTGTGCACATGTGTCGGGCTCAATCAATCTCTGGATTTGGCTCAAATGTCAAGTTGAGGGAGCAGTGTAAAATAACATCGTTAGGTTTGCATTAAATATTAAAGCAAAACAAAAACTAAGGAACTTTGGAAAATTGTCTTATTTGTAATGGGAGCAAAAATGGCCCCTTGTTCTGGTAAATTGATGTTGATCTTCAATACTGACTGGTTTTAAATTAGATTGATCAAACTGCTTAAGCAAATATTTGGGCAAGAATTAAAATATGCAAATGACGAGATTCCATGGATGAATAAATGCACGAAAAGTTAATTATTTTAATGCAGGTGCTGGTTTATACCAAAGATAGACACATTGCTGGAGTAACTCAGCGGGTCAGGCAGCATCTCTGAAGAAAATGGCTGGATGACTTTTTGGGTCATGACCCTTCTTCAGACTATACAAATGTCAACCATTCTTTTTCTCCAGGGATGCTGCATAACCCGCTGTTACTCCGGACTTTGTGTCTATCTTAATGTTTTTAATGAGTTGTCTGATTTAATCATATAAAAGTTATAATAAAGCGAGAATGTGGAGAACATTCTACACAATTATTTGTGACTAGACTAAGTGGGACCTGTTGGGTCCCAGCTTCACACGGGAGGGCTGGTCCTCCAATGCAATATTCCACCTCTTCACCAATTCCAATATTGCTGGCCAGTGGGGAGGGGGGAGCTTTCTGGAGTGCTAGCATGGTGTTGCGGGCTGAAGGGATTGGTTTCCAGAGGGTAAGTATGGATATTGTGGGATGAATGGATTATTGGGCTGGCAGCTACACACACACACACACACACACACACACACACACACACACACACACACACACACACACACACACACACACACACACACACACACACACACACACACAGTGCCACACCCACAGTGCCACACCCACACTGAGTCACGTCCAGGCATCCGGGGTTTTATAGTCCTGCCTCCCACCCGGAAGGGGCGTTACCTTCATTGCAGTGATTGACAGGCGAGAGGATCTCCAGGTTTTTTTTAAACACTCATAACTTTTTTATTTTTCATCGATGGGAAAAATTCTTGGGGCCTGCTCAGCAGAGGACTGTGAGTAAGATGGCCAAATTTTTATAGCGATATATGGTAGTGTTTTTTCTAAAATCAATATACAGCGCAGGCAGGAAGTGGTCAAGATGACATTAATTATATAGATGGTGCCATTTTAGAAACTTGCTACAGATTGAGGAGCATCGCTCTTTCCATGAAATCACTTTGTTTTGCACGTTTCAGTTCAGTTCTAATCTAAATACTTTCCTGAAGAGTTTGATCAATCTCATGTAAATTTAGTTGGTTCTGAAGATCCGGTTATATTTACATAGACAAGGGCACATGTTGCCCCTATTAAAAATCAATATATTTTCAGTCAAATTCTTGAGAGATTAAATGGGCTCAAAAAGCAGGAGCAACTCAGTGGGTCGGACTACTTCTATGTAGAAAAGGGATAGGTAACACTTCGGGTCGAGAGACTTCTTCAGTCTGAAGAAGGGTCTCAACCCAAAACGTCACCTATTCCTTTTCTCCAGAGATGCTGTCTGACCAACTGAGTTGCTCCTGCTTTTTGAGCCCATTTAATCTCTCAAGAATTTGACTGAAAATATATTGATTTTTAATAGGGGCAACAGTCTTTCTTTGGTTTAAACCAGCATCGGCAGTTCCTTCTTAGAAATTAAATGGAGATTGCTATCAATTTATTCCTGGTCAAAAGTGTAAGTTAAAAATAAAATTGGCAAAATATTTGAAAAGCGAGAATATGAAATGAATGTTATTGATGCTAGGATGTGTATAGAGGTGAAGGTCCTAACTTGTGATCATTGTTCCCATGTCAGGAAGCTGTCAGTAAGTTTGTGGCTACGTTGAAGGTGGAAGGAGTCTTCGCCAAAGAGGTTCGGAGCGCAGGAGTTGCTTTCCATTCTTACTACATGGCTTCCATTGCACCGACTCTTCTTAATGCTCTGCAGCAGGTATGGGCAGTATCTTGTAAGCTAAATCTCTGAGGGTTTTTCCTCAAGAGTTGAATGCTATGCAGTAAGTGGTGGACAGACTTGGATGATCAGCCATGATCATATTGAATGGCGGTGCAGGCTCAAAAGGGCCGAATGGCCTACTCCTGCACCTATTTTCTATGTATCTATGACTCCAGGAAACCCTTGAATTCCATGCAAGACGGTACGGTATGCGTTGGCATGTTGGATCGGGGGAGCAGAATGAATAGAGGAGTATGTGTCAATATTGGCGTATAAATCCATGGTTGTTATTTCCTTTAGGTTTGGGTTAGAGCCAGAATCGGTGACGATGAACTAAACAGAGTTGAAAAGAGTCGAGGAGCTACAATAATTGTTAATAAAACAATGTTGTTTTTCAATCAGATGATTTAAGATGTAGAAACAAGAATGCAGTGGAGCGACGGTAGACTTGCCAGAGTGCCAGAGACCTGGGTTCGATCCTGATTACGGGTGCTGTGTGTATCTTCATCAGTGATAGGAGTAGAATTAGGCCATTCGGCCCATCACGTCTATTCGCATTTCAATCATGGCCAATGCCATTTGTTCGCCCTGTGACCTCCATGGGTTTTCTCGGGATTCTCCCATTTCCTTCCACATTCCAAAGACATACAGGTTTGTAGGTTAATTGGCTTCAGTAAAAATTGTAAATATTTTCTAGCATGTAGGATGGATCTAGTGGACAGGGTGATCGCTGATCAGTGTGGATTCGTTGGGCCGAAGGGCCTGTTTCAGCGCTGCATCTCGTGAAAACGTGAAAAGAAACCACAGATACCAGTTTAAAAAAAAAAAAACACACAGTGCTGGAGTAACTCATAGGGTTTGGCAATATCTCTGGAGAACATGCATAGGTGAAGTTTCTGGTTGGGACCCTTCTTCAGACATCTGCTGTCTGAGCCACAGAGGTACTCTAGCACTTTGTGTTTATCGGATGTGTCCTTAATTATCCTTTGGGCTTTATTTTGCAGCAAGTGTTTTGGATAATGAGTGTCCATTATAATATGTACTGATTATGTGCCTCCTCTTCCTCTGCATGCCTTCCTTTGCCACCTCTCCGTATCCACATTTTGCTTGTCAGGTTATAAAAGTGCCCAAAGCTCGTAGTGCACGCTGGATCAGTACATCGATCCCACAGGCCAAATGGGACAGTGAGCTCGCCAAGCACTCGTCTGCAGAGTACCACGTCAACAATCTGGTCAGCCCAGTTCTGTTTCAGGAAGGACTGCAACACATCCCAAGTAATGCTGTTGTGATCGAGATTTCGGCTCATGCCCTGCTTCAGGTACCCACCTTTCGTTGCAGACTCCATGTACAATTGACTTTGTGAAAGCTCCCACTGTGTTATGGCTGAGACAAAAATAAGTTTGCTTGGTGAATCCATCTACATCTTGTCAGGAGTAATGTTCTCCTTTTCCCTGTATTGTACACATCTGTCTCAAAAATGGCTGTTGTGGTGTTTGATGAATTTATGATGAATTTACCGTAGCTTTGTGTTGTTAAAGCTTTATTTGTTGTCTTCAATGATACTTTATTCTCCTAGGTAAAGTGAAATTCTTTATTTTTGCATGCAATGCACAAATTACACAAAGAGTCGCCACGTACCTGGTGCTGACAAAGTTACAAAAGTACTCAGAGTCCCGAGGGTCCCTCTTTGGTCTCGGCGGCCCATTTTAATATCTACTGATAGTTGATCCCTTACCCAGAGCTGCCAAGTAGTACAGATTTTCCGTATTTTGTACGAAAATGCAATTGGAATCTGGATGTTCAATTTTGTGTTGTTAAATACGGATTTTAAATACGGAGTTCAGTTCAGTCTGAAGAAGGGTCTCGACGACCAGAAACGTCACCCATTCCTTCTCTCCAGAGTTGCTGTCTGTCCCGCTCCAGGTTTAAACAGAGCGCTGTCAGTTTAACGCGTGGGAATTTAAATGAAGAGCTGTCGGCTACAGCGCTATGGGTTCTAAAAATTGCACTACCGGCTGGAGCGCCATGGGCTTTAAAACATAGCGCTATGGCCACAGCGCTATGGGTCACAGACTGTTCAGGAAAATTCTCGTATAACAATGTCTTTGGAATTCTCCTTGAGCCTTTGATTATTTTTCAGGCAGTGGTAGAATTCTGGATAAGCCTAGTGGTGAAAGGTTACCAGTGGGATTGCAGTTACATTGGGATTGGCCTTGATTTTACAGTACGGTGGGTGGGCTCAAGGGGGGAGGGGTGGAGAGATGGAGAGGATAGGAAACGTGGGAGAGAGGAAGGGAATAAGGGAGGGAGAAAAAAAGGGAATGAAGAGAGAGTGAGGCTGGGAGGGAAAGGGGGAGGGAGGGGGAGAAGAGAGGGAGGGGGAGAAAGAGGGAGGGGGAGAGGAGAGGGAGTGAGGGAGAGGGAGGCTTCCAAAATGGCTTCTACATCATCTGGTGCTAAAAGCAGGAAGCAGCCGTTCAAACAGCAGTATACATGGCAATGAATGCACTGTCAAGTAAGGTGCGTAGAAGACATGTCAATTGGTAGCAAAGTTATGCATTCTTGTACTCTTACATGGTAACATTTTTTTTCCAGCAAAATGGCACCATGTAAAAATACTGATTTCCTCAGCAAAATACTGATTTTTCAGGTACTAGAATACTGAAATGCTCTGACAAAACTTGGCAACCCTGCTTACCGCATATTCTTGTTTTTCTGAGGACGTGGCTTAGTAACACTAAAAACATATTGCCACCTGATCTGCGATATTCTCCTTAAAACACACATGAATCGTTATTTTGACAATTCACAAACACAAAAGCAAGACTTGATATTTTTGAACTATGCTTGCTTATGGGGCAAGGTATTAGGGGGGGCTTTGCCTGATAGCTCATCGGCTCCAACATAATGTTCTACCCATTCAACCCTGTGCCACCCGCTGAATAGTTTGTGCTTATTTCAGGCTATTCTGAAACGCAGTCTGAAGCAGTCGTGCCTGATCCTGCCGCTGATGAAGCGCGGCCACAGCAACAACATCGAATATTTCCTCTCGCACATCGGCAAGATCTATGCAAGTGGGTAAGTGGTAGAACTTCAGGGGAATGGGATTTGAATCTTGCTCGTGATCCAATACGGAGGAGTCGTAGAGAGATACAAGAAATGGTCCTATGGGCTAGCGTCCAAGCTGATCACAAGTACTTTCAGAACCTGCCACCCATAAACAGTCCAAGTGGTCCAACTGATTTATTCTGGTGTTGATGGCGATACTTTCTTGAGGCCTACGTATCTCTATCCAACATTTGGACAGGTACATGAAAGCCCTTGCCTTCCCTCTTTCTCCATCCCCTCCCCATTCTCAGTTCTCCCACCAGTCTTACTGTCTCTGACTACATTGTATCTCTGTCCCGTCCCCTCCCTTGACATCCGTCTGAAGAGCGGTCTCGACCCCAAACATCACCCTTCCCTTCTCTCCAGGGATGCTGCCTGTCCCGTTGAGTTACTCCAGCATTTTGTTAAACCAGCATCTGCAGTCCTTTCCCACACATGGATGTTTTAGTTTTGTTTATTGTCACATGTACCGAGGTACAGTGAAAAGCCTTTGTTGCGTGCTAACCAGTCAGTGGAAGGACAAATACATGTTTGCAATCGAGCCATTCGCAGTGTACCGATAAAGTAAGAAGTGTTGCTGTAGGAGTGGAGATTTTAAAGTGTGGAGTGATTGTAATATGTGATTGGATTTAGTGCCATCTTGGATCTATGGAAAGCTTGAGAAGTACATGGGTTCAACACAGACGGGTGGGACTAGCGTAGATGGGACTTCTTGGTCTTCATAGGTGAATTTGGCCGAAGAGTCTGTGTTGTGTGGCTCTAATAGCGAACCGGCCATGTAAATCCGGTCCAGTTTGGTCCCTGCTCTATTGTGTTGCTAGAGCAAGAAATTAATGAGGTAATATAGCAATAGTGAAGCCCGCGGTCTCCGGTAAGAAGAGACCGACTCGTGAGTTCCATGTTCCGATCCGACCCGACACCAGAGTTGACATCATCCTGACGCGAGGGCTTCGGTCATTGGACCGTTGGCAGCAGCGACTGTGGAGGGTTCCACAGCCCCGACCACGGGGGAACAAAGGTGGAGGATGGTTGAACTTTATTACCTTCCATCACAGTGAGGAATGTGGATTCCACTGTGGTGGATGTTTATGTTAAATGTTATTTGATGTGGCTGTGTGTATTGTTGCATTTCACAGTATGGCTGTATGTTAACTCAAATATCACTGCACCTTAATTGGTGTATGTGACAATAAATGCAAACTTGAACGAAGAAACACAAAATAACGAAATATTCATTTGCTATCTGGTAATGACAGAGTGAACCTGGACTCCAACAAGTTGTACCCACCAGTGGAGTACCCCATCCCCGCTGGAACTTCCTTAATTTCTCCGAGCATCGTGTGGGACCACAGCCAAATCTGGGACGTACCCAAGACCGAGGACTACTCGTCCGGTTCAGGAGGTTCGGGATCGGCCATTGTGTTTAACGTTGGTGAGTCGCTGCATTGTTAGAAGTCTACGGGGCAAACGCATGTACTGCACTAGAGGCAACTCAACGTTTTGGGAATTTGGGAAATGAATCTTTAAAAATTGGATAGTCTTTTGACCTTTAGATTTGTGTCCCACAGATATGAACCCCGAGTCTGCTGACAGCTACATTGCTGATCACTGTATCGATGGGAGAGTGCTGTATCCAGCTACCGGTTACCTGCTCCTGGCCTGGCGAGCTTTGCTAAGGACAAGCGGCGCTGTAATGCATCAGACGCCAGTGATGTTTGAAGATGTTGTCCTACACAGAGCAACAATTCTGCCAAAAACAGGTACCGAAGAAGAGTAGCAACCCGAAACATCTGTCCGTCTCTGCCTCAGGTGCTGACTGGCCTGCTCAGTTTCCCCAAGACATTGGCATGGAAACCCTTCACACAAAGAACTCGAGTGCCTGAGCTGTAGGGAGATTGAGCAGGCCAGGGCCCTAATCCCTGGAGCACAGGAGGAGCGGTGAGCTTACAGAGGTGTACAAAATCATGAGAGGAATAGTTCGGGTAGACGCACACTCTTTCCCAGAGTAGGGGAATCGAGAACCAGAGGACATAGGTTTAAGGTGAAGCGGCAATGTTCATTGAGGCCGTGTGATCTGAGGTCGCTTGGTTTACTGGTTCTTCCAAGAGTGCGGATTTATTTCCCGAAGGGTAATTGTCTTTCCAAGCGAGCCACCTGCTCAACATAGACAACTCTGCTCCAGCTGTAAAGACTGTTCTAATCCTTGCATTGCACAAAATAGGTCACCACTCAGCCTCCCATGCTCCAAATAGAAAAGTCCAGTCTATTCAGCCTCTCCCTAGAACACAAGCCCAGGCAAAATCCTGGTGAATCTCTTCAGTACCAACTTAATGACATCCTTATTTGTAATTGGGGGGGAAAAAAATCTATTTTTATATTAGCAGCGAAAGTAAAGTCATTGAGAGGAGAGATGCTTCTGGGTTGTATTATCTCATTTTGGTAACACTTGTTACTAAGTACACACCAATTGTTGGAAAGATATCTGATTTCTAACATCAAAACTGGAGGGGATTTCTTACAATTTAGAGCAGAAGAATATCTTGTATTTGTTCTGCTCAAATGCCATGTATTTTATATTTTTGTTTTGTGAACTGCTAGAATTATCATGTTGTTATTCTGTTGACCATATCTCTTGAAACCTGTTACTCCTGTTAATTAAGGTTCTGTACAGCTTGAAGTTCGGCTGATGCCAGCATCAAATAGATTCGAAATTTCGGAGAACAGCAACCTGGCTGTTAGCGGTAAGCCACATTAATCTTGAAGCTTTCTTTGAATTTGATTTTTTTTATCATAACTGCAAAGTTCATATTGAAGTACAAATACTTCCAGTAAATACAAACATTGTCAGCAAATTTTCTATGAAAATGTAGACTCCTGCTAATATGAGCATATCTGCTTTGCTCCATTTGGGGCAGTGCTTTTATTTTACAGTATGACATACCCGCACCTCACTGAAGTTAAACGTCACAATTTCATATTCCAGTTTTGTGACACGTATATTTATTAATGTGCGTTTGTCTTCTAAATCAGCACTGATCCTAGGTGTGTGCATTTTGAAAGGGCAACATGCATTCACTCATTCGGTGAAACACTTTTCCAGTCTCAAACATATCTCTTAAGTCTATAGCAGAGACTTTACCACTCTAGACGTTCTTGGTGCCAGGTTGTTTTGGATCTTCTTTTATGGTGTGATAACTGCTTATTTTCATAAAGCCGTAGACCTATATAGAAACAAGCCCTTCGGCCCACCTTGTCCATGCTGACCTACTAGAGTGGTCCAATCTCCCTGCATTTGACCCATTTCCCCTCAAAAGCCTTCCTATCCTTATATCTGTCCAAATGTCCGATGTAATTCTTCATTATATCAGCTTCTATAGTTCCCACTGGCAGCATTCCACTATGGACTTGTCTCTGAGTGGAAAAAGTAGTTTTGCCCATATATATATATATATAATTTTTAAAAAATTGCCTAAAAAAAGGCAATAGTTTTCGAATCCTCTACCCTGGAAAAAAGTCTTCACTAAGGAAGGCACAAACAATCTCCCAGAAGTACTGGAGGATCTAAGGGAGTCGAGGAACTGAAATAAATTTTCATTAGGCGAGAAATAGTATTGGGTAGGCTAATGGGACTGAAGGATGATAAATCCCCTGGGCCTGATGGTCTGCATCCCAGGGTCCTCAGGGAGGTGGCTCTAAAAATAGTGGATGCATTGGTGATCATTTTCCAATGTTCAATAGATTCAGGATCAGTTCCTGTGGTTTGGAGGATAGCTAATGTTATCCCAATTTTCAAGAAAGGAGCGAGCGAAAAAACGGGGAATTACAGACCAGTAAGCCTGACTTTGGTGGTGGGAAAGATGCTGGAGTCAATTATTAAAGAGGTAATAATGAGGCATTTGGATAGCAGTAAAAGGATTAGTCCTTTGATAAGGACCTGCACGGGAGACTGGTGACTAAAATTAGAGCACATGGTATTGGCGGTAGGGTGTTGACGTGGATAGAAAATTGGTTGGCAGACAGGAAGCAAAGAGTAGGGGTGAACGGGTCCTTTTCAGAATGGCAGGCAGTGGCGAGTGGAGTGCCACAAGGCTCGGTGTTGGGGCCGCAGCTGTTTACCATATGTATTAATGATTTGGAAGAGGGAATTAGAAGCAACATTAGCAAGTTTGCGGATGACACAAAGCTGGGTGGCAGTGTGAACTGTGAAGAGGATGTTAGGAGGTTGCAGGGTGACCTGGGCAGGTTGAGTGAGTGGGCAGATGCGTGGCAGATGCAGTATAATATAGATAAATGTGAGGTTGTCCACTTTGGTGGCAAAAACATGGAGACAGATTATTATCTCAATGGGGTTAGGTTAGGTAAGGGGGAGGTACAGTGAGACCTGGGCGTCCTTGTACACCGGTCACTGAAAGTTGGCGTGCAGGTACAGCAGGCAGTGAAGAAAGCTAATGGAATGTTGGCCTTCATAACAAGAGGATTTCAGTATAGGAGTAGAGAGGTTCTTCTGCAGTTGTATAGGGCTCTGGTAAGACCACATCTGGAGTATTGTGTACAGTTTTGGTCTCCTAATTTGAGGAAGGACATCCTTGTGGTTGAGGCAGTGCAGCGTAGGTTCACGAGATTGATCCCTGGGATGGCGGGACTGTCATACGAGGAAAGATTGAAAAGACTAGGCTTGTTTTCACTGGAGTTTAGAAGGATGAGGAGGATCTTATAGAAACTTATAAAAGGACTGGACAAATGTTCCCAATGTTGGGCGAGTCCAGAACCAGGGGCCACAGTCTGAGAATAAAGGGGAGGACATTTAAGACTGAGGTGAGAAAAAACATTTTCACCCAGAGAGTTGTGAATTAGTGGAATTCCCTGCCACAGAGGGCAGTGGAGGCCAAATCACTGGATGGATTTAAGAGAAAGTTAGATAGAGCTCTAGGGGCTAGTGGAATCAAGGGATATGGGGAGAAGGCAGGCACGGGTTATTGATTGGGAACGATCAGCCATGATCACAATGAATGGCGGTGCTGGCTCGAAGGGCCAAATGGCCTCCTCCTGCACCTATTTTCTATGTTTCTATGCCCCTTGTGATCTTGTGCACCTTAACACACCAAAGAGAAAAGTCCCAGCCTATCCAACTCTCCCTGTAACTCAAGCCCAGGTAACATCATGGTGAATCTCTTCTGCAACCTTTTTATCTTAATGCCATCCTTCCCATAGCTGGGCAACCGGAACTGCACACAGTACTCTAATGCCCATGTCCCACTTAGGAAACCTGAACAGAAACCTCTGGAGACGTTGTGCCCCACCCAAGGTTTCCGTGCGGTTCCCGGAGGTTTTTGTCAGTCTCCCTACCTGCTTCCACTACCTGCGACCTCCGGGAACCGCACGGAAATCTCGGGTGGGGCGCAAAGTCTCCAGAGGTTTCCGTTCAGGTTTCCTAAGTGGGACAGGGGCATTAGTGTGGCCTCACTGACGACTTGTACAACTGCATCATGATGTCCCAACTTTTGTACCAAACCCCTTCCCAATGAAGGCAAGTGTACTGATGCCTCCTTCACTACTCATTGAGGTGTTTATTTAGGCTTTAAAAACAGGAAATGGTGTGATTGAGCAACATTTTAAAATTACCGATGACTCCAAAAACTGGAATGGGTATCATGGAAAAAACAATTACACTTCATGCCTCATTTTGCAAGATAAATTGTTGTCTGTGAAACGATGCATTTGTTCATGTGTATATTTTTTCTGTAATAAGAAAAGACCTTTTATAGAGTTGTCACTGATCATCATGGATCTCTTTAACAAGTGGTTATGCCATTGAAAAATATTTGCATGTTATTCAGTATTACTCAATTTTCATAGGAGGCTAATTTTATTTGCATGTAATACTAATTGCAGGAAAAGTGTCCATTTTGGAAGAAACTGCCCTGGATGAGTTTAAGAAGCAGATAAACACCAGCTCCAAGCTTGCAGATACCGAGACCGAGTTCCGCCTGTCTGCCAAAGACATTTACAAAGAACTGCGTCTACGAGGATATGAATATGGAAAAAACTTCCAAGGAATCTTGGAATCTAATAATGCTGGTAAATGCTAAATTAAGCCTTTAGTTTTGAAAGTACTAAAATGAGTTGAAAGTGTTTAATTATCATGTGCAGGCAACAGAGCAATGAAATTCTTACTTGTTGCAGCTTAAGGCCCATAAATACAATAACACACCGATATATATACACAATAATATAATAATCGGTAGTACTCGATACCCATTATAGTGCAAATCGCAACACATCATGCAACCAAAGACACAGTCCAAAGAAGATCATAGAAGCTGCGATGATGCCTCCGGCTCGTTCAAGAGCTGCAGGAGGTGCGCCGGGGCACGAGAGATGGCCGGTTGGGGAGAGGAGAGGGACATCGGTATGTGGGAACTGTTCCAGTACATCAAGCATGTGGCCGACCGGTCTTTAAATAATAGTGCCAAAAATGGCAGCTCCTGCATGTCTAATAAATGCAAAGGGAATTTCACTGCGCAGTTGCATATGTGGGAAATATAGCACCATTGAACCATAGTGTTTTGCAACGTTCAAGAGCCTGACAATTTCTGGTAAGAAACCGTTCTTGAACCTCGTGGTCACAGTTTCCACGCTCCTGTATAACCTTCCCAGTGGCAGGAGCGAGATGAGAGCGTGGGCAGGGTGGTGTGGGTCTTTGACATTGACTGCCTCTTTGAGGCAGCACCATTGATGGCAGGGAGGTCAGTACCTGTAATGGACCAGGCAATGTCTACCACTCTGATGGACTTGGAAATGTCTACCACTCTCTGAACGCTTCTAAGTGAGGAAACCTCTTTGACGTAAGCACATCATTTTGTTGGATTCTATTTGCAGGGGACAAAGGAAAGTTGCTGTGGTCTGGAAACTGGGTGACGTTTTTGGATACCATGTTACAGATGGTTGTGGTTGGACTATCTGGGCGGAGCCTGAGGGTGCCAACTCGCATCCGTTCCATCTGCATTGACCCACAGCTTCACGAGGAGACGGTCCAACTATACAAGGACAGCGAGAGGAAAGGTGACAATGGTTCCTGTGATAAATCTTGATATTTGGCATTGGTTTATTGTTGTCATGTGTACCAAGATACAGTGTAAAACTGTGTGCACTATCCACTATGCATCATCCCATATGTGGGTGCAATCAACCAGACACAAGTACGACACGTAGTGCAAAGAGAAAAAAATAAATACCAAAGTGGAGAATGTAGTGTTACAGTGCTAGAGTTTTACTGTTACTGAGCAAAAAGTCCAGAGTTCACGATGAGGTAGGTTGGAGGATTGGGACTGCATCCTAGGGGGGACTATTCAGTTTGACTGACTTTCCAAAACCCAAGATTCCATATGGGGAGTTGAATGGAACCAACGCTACTTTTGTCATTGGTAGCAATGGAAGAAATGCAATATAATGGCATCGTCTTCTAAAAGTATTCGATATGCTGGAGCACTTATGCTATAATTTATCAAACAGTCCTCATTTCATCTCGAATTATCACCGGCAAGTTATGAGCGTATTTCTTTGCTCCTAAATACTCATTTCAGGATGCTTTGTCTTCAGTTTACAGATAATTGATGAGAGTGCCCAATTAGTTTATGTTTGCAAAGCAAAATCAGTGATTATCTTTGTGCTTTTTCTTTGTATGTAAACATAAATGCAACTTTTGGATATTCTGAGTAAAATTGCAAGATTTACAAAGGTTTAATTCAGCTCAGAGATACAGCATGGAAACAGGCCCTTCGGCTCACCGAGTCCACGCTGACCATAGATCGCCCATTCACACTAGTTCTACAGTACCCCTACTTTTGTGTCCACTCCCTACACACTAGGGGCAATTTACAGAGGGTCAATTAACTTACAAACCTGCACATCTTTGGGATGTGGGAGGAAACCGGAACATCCGGAGGGAACCCAAGCAGTCACAGGATAACAGCACACAGATGGCACCTGAGGTCAGGATCTAACTTGGGTTTCTGGTGCTGTGAGATGGCGGCTCTACCAGCGGCGCCACTGTGCTGCGATTTAATTAATTGCTTTTAAAACTTTAAATTTGCATCTGACAGATTGATGCCAAGCAACTAACACTTTTCAACTTGGTCTGTAAAATTATTGCCTTGAATACAAGTGTATTCATCACATGTCTACTTTTGAGATCACATATATAACTTGCACTTATTCAATAATTGTGCTAAGTCATCACTTTGCAGCCAGTGTGGAGATCGGCTCGCTACACACCAGGTGAAATGTTTGTGTTGCTGATCCCGTCCTTGTGCGTGTTCCCCTGCAGCTGCGGATGTGGTTGTGAGTCGCTGCCTAGACGATGTAGTGGCGGGAGGGGTGCGGATCAGTGGGCTGCACGCCACCATCGCCCCACGCCGGCAGCAACAGCAGGGCCTGCCGCTTCTGCACGAGTTCCGCTTCAGCCCGTACACCGAGAGCGACTGTCTGGGCGGCAGTGAGAAACTACGCTCCTGCCTGGCCCACTGCAAAGGTGAGATTTTTTTGATTTTTTTTTTTTCAACTTGGTTTCTAGTCTAGTTTCTGTGTAGAAATTTCATCGGCATTGTCATTCGGTGCTACATTAACTCTACAAGACCTTCCGGTTATGAACATGACTTGGTTTAGTTTAGTTTATTATTGTCACGTGTACTGAGTTCCAGCGAAAAGCTTTTGTTGCATGCTAGCCAGTCAGTGGAAAGACATTGCATGATTACAATCAAGCTGTGTGAATTGTGATATGCATTCTAGCACCTTTTTGTCTAAAACAAAAAGCCCTGTCCGGTTTGGTTTAGTTTATCATCATGTGTATCACAGTACGGTGCCATTTTTTTGTTACATGTTAACCAGTCAGCAGGAAAAACTAGACATGATTACAATCAATCCGTCCACAGTGTACAGATAGTTGTTGAACTCTGGTTTAACCCCATGTTGCCTTTGGTTGGCCTACTTTTTTTTGTTTAAATGTATTGTTGGGTGGCCACATTTCCAATGTTTAGAAGCATAGAAAATAGGTGCAGGAGGAGGCCATTCGGCCCTTCGAGCCAGCACCGCCATTCATTGTGATCATGGCTGATCGTCCCCTATCAATAAGCCGTGCCTGCCTTCTCCCCATATCCCTTGATTCCACTAGCCCCTAGAGCTCTATCTAACTCTCTGGACTGTTGGGGTTAGAAATGGTACTTGGGGCAGGGCTTTATCCTGACGTGGGGAAGAGCTGTAATGTTCCACTATTTACAATTCTTCACACACTTCTTTGCTCGTTAATACTTCTCATCCAACTTGCCACTTGGACTCTGCATTACTCTGTGAAAATAAAATGCTCCTGTGTGACTGATCTCTCAGCACAAGGAACAATGTACATGAAGCAGTTTTCTGGCGGGTATCGCGGGTCAGGCGGCATCTGTGGAAGATATGGACAGATGATGCTTTGGGTCGAGACCCTTCTTCCGCCTTTGTTTTGCTCTGGGGCTGTTTCCCGTCCATGTGCTAGACCATCACTTGATGCTTCTTCTGATGAACACTTCATGAGTTAACTCTCTGGGAACTCGTTGTGTGCTGTATCATTGCATTACAGTTTGGTTTATTGTCACGTGTACCGAGGTACAGTGAAAAGCTTTTATTGTTGGGTGCTAACCAGTCAGCGGAAAGACAATACATGATCACAGTCGAGCCATCCACAGTGCACAGATACAGGACAAAGGGGATTTTTTTTTTTGGAGTTGACGATTAAAAGAGTGGAGCGATTGTAATTAATGATTGCAGATCGACTTCTGGGACCAGGATGTAGAGAACTGCCCAGCTTGGGTGCCATCTTCAATAATATAATAATTGCTGCAGTGTACTATAAATCGATTTCTCCACCTCTTCTAAGCCTGTGGTATTTTTGTTCCCTTCTCTCTACCTCAGGTTTCGTGCAGACACTGCAGGATAAGTTGTCCCATCACGGTCTCAAGCTCTCTTTCTCGGGACTCCCAGCCACTACTCCCACCTCTGCTGCCCCCACAGGCTCGGAGAAAGGACTTAATCACATGCTCAGTGTGCTGTGCGGACTCGACCTGAACGGGAACCTGTGGTCTGAGCTGCAGCAGACAGTGGAGAGGGAGAAAACTTGTCTCCTTGAAGATGAATTGTTGAATGGGCTACTGGAGAGTGCGGCATTGAAAGCTTGCCTGGATATCTCCCTGGAAAACACCATCAACAAGAAGATGAAGATTGTAGAGGTATTGGTGATCTCCCTGCTCAAGCTAACTAAATGCATTCACATTTCGCACCTCTTCTCACCTTATCTGACACTCTTTTGTCTCCATTTCATCTCTAGTCTTTGTCACTTATTCCACCCATCTGCCAATCTCCTCTCTCACCTGTATCCACCTATTGTTTGCCAGGCTATGCCTTGCCCCGCATCTTTTCCAGCTTTCTCCCCACTACTACATCAATCTGAAGGTTCCCGATCCGAAGCGTTGCCTAACCATGCACAGCTGAGTGCCTCCAGCACTTTGGATTTTTTTTCCTGTAAACCAGCATCTGTGGTTACTTGTGTCTCCAAAAGGATTTTGCTCAAATTGCTCTTTTTATGGCCACATGTTCCCAAGGATTTGGAATAGACTTGAAGAAAGTGGTTGGGCCTAGAATGAGTTGGATGTACCAGACCAATTGACTTGCGTATTGTATCTAGTGGACAATAATGGAATTGGTTTGTTAAGGACCTGTCCCATTTAGGGGAATTTATTCGGTAACAGCCGGGAAATAAGCTGTCACCACATGGTCGCCGGGTGACTCCTGTATTGTCGTGAGTTGTCTCCTCGACTACCGTAACTTTTTACTTGTCGCCACTGGAATTTAAAATGTTCAAAACCTTTTGGCGACAGTGGGCCTGACGTTGTCTCTTCTCCTGTTGAAGATGATGTCATAGGTTGTCGCCGGGTGATGACCTCGGTGAATTCCATTGGCGACAACCTTAGTCAACCGGTGACTGAATTGTCTTCAGTTGTCGCCGACAGGGTCGTTGCTCGTCGCGGGTGGACGTAGGTTGACCGGTTGTCGTAGGTGGACGTCCTAAGTCGCGACATTTGGGTCGCCGGTTGTCGGTAGCTTGTCACAGCTGGATGTTGACTAGGTCTAGGTTGGCCTAGACATTGTCGTAGGGGGAGTCCAGTCACCATTTTATCGGCGACCTGCTACGACTGTGGCAGTCGCCGAAAATATTGCCTAAGTGGGACAGGCCCTTTATTGTCACCGTATACTGAGATTCAGTGAAAAGCTTTGTTTGTGTGTTTTTCTGCCAAATATTGTATTCAAACCAAGCACAAGTACAACAGTTAGAGGAAAGAGAAAGATTCCAGTGGAGAATATATTTCTAGGCATTGTATTGTCACAATTCCAGAGAGAAAATCCAATGTCTGTAATGAGGTAGGTTGGAGAATAGAGGCACTTATGGAAGGATCATTCGGATTGAGATTCAATCTTTATTGTCATTGTGCAGTGTACAGTACAGAGACAACAAAATGCAGTTAGCATCTCACCCAGAAGAGCGAACATAGAATAATGAACAGTAAAATATATATATATGTTCAGTAGTAGTGGTAGTGCATTTTTTTTTCTGGGGGGGGGGGGGGGGGGGGGGGGGGGGGTGCAGAATTAAGTAGTGTAGCAGCCGCAAGGAAGAAGCTGCTCCGGGACCTGCTGGTCCTGCAACGGAGAGAACTGTAGCGCCTCCCAGATGGGAGGAGGGTAAACAGTCTGGCAGGGGTGAGAGCAGTCCTTGACGATGCAGACATCGCTTGCTTTGGACAGACTCAGTGGAGGGGAGTGAGGAACTGGTGATGCGTTGGGCAGTTTTCACCACCCTCTGCAGTGGTCTGATAACAGTGGGGAACATGCTGATCCAGTCTGGTGGTGCGTGCATTCAAGCTTCTGTACCTTCTGCCAGACGGGAGCGGAGAGAAGAAGGAATGGCCATTGCGGAAAAGATCCTAGATTATGTTGGCTGCTTTCTCGAGGCAGCGTGAAATTAGATGGGGTCAATCATGGAGAGTCTGGTCTGTGTGATGGAATGAGCTGCAGAAATTAAATCCGATCATACTATACATGAGTACAACCAAGCCAGACAACAGGTAGTGCAAAGAGAAAAATACCAGAATGCAGATTATAATAAAGAAGATTAAAGAGAACATTGTTTGTATCACTTGTATATCCTGATGACTTCACAGTTGGAATAGAGTTGAGTGGAACAATTGTATTGGATGATGGCACATCCCCTTTTTGGACAGGCAGGCAAAGTGTCGCCTACTTAGGTTTTGGATTTTGAAGGTTTTGGTTTATTACAGTGGTATGTACAGAGACATGGTGAAAAGCTTGTTCTGCATACTATCAAATCAAATTGCACCATACATGATTACAATAGCTCCTCTTCTGGAACTGCACGCAGAGGGTCACCACGTTCCGGTGCCATCTTGCAACTTCCAAGTCTCCGAAAATGCCAACTTTGACCCAAGGCGATGTGCTATTTCTTATTTTCTTACTCTAAGGGCCAGTGTCCTGGCAGCACTGTACCGATGAAGTAGGGCTCGGCCTGGCCCAGCCCAATACCGTCGGCACCTTCCACCGCCACTCCGTGCAGCTGCTACAGGCTGTGCTCGCTCGCTCGCCCGGCTGCTGTGTGGCCTCCGCCAACACCACGAGGCACCTGACAGTAATGCTCAGTACACTGTTGCTGGGCCGTTGGGGTTTGGAAAGTTTGAGTAGCACAAGATGCTGCCGTCTGCCAAGATTTGTGAGTGGCAGGGTTGTGAGGACAGGCCGAGATCGGGAAGGCAGTGGAATCCACGACACAAGGCCAGATCAAAGCTTCAAAGAGTTTGGACCAATCGACCAAAAGTCCTACATTGATTTTAATGAATTTAAAGCAATACAGGAGTTTTGCAGGTTCAATCCACATACACCATGATACTAGGGGCTGTGTGGACGGGAGATTGGGAAGCTGATCAAATCAACTGAATTTTACTAGCCTCCTTCCCCCTTTTCCACCAGGTAAAACCTCAAGTACAGAACAAAGGTAGGAACATAGAACATAGAACAATACAGCGCAGGAACGGGTCCTTCAGCCCGCCATGCCAGGGCTGAACATGATGCCAAGACAAACTAATCTCCACTTCCTGCACGTGATCCATATCACTCCATTCCCTGCACATGCATTTCATGCAAATGTCACTTTGAATGTGCCCCCTCCATGTGTATGTGTACATGTACACTCGTCCCACATGCTTAGATTTTATTGATGTCCGAAGGCCCTTTTTATTCACAGTCCCATGACAAACTAATACAGTTGTGTTGCGAGTGGTTATCAGTGCCTTTTGCTGAGTTGTGCCACTTCAACCCAGCTCTACAAACACAAGCAGCTTGATCAAACAGAGTTATCTGAGTCATAGAATGCTCATTGAATCAAATCCAGGCCTGCTTCACACGGTGCAGGGTCCATGTTCCCGATGTGTTGGGTCACGTGCTTCTCCAGCTTGCCTTCGATTTTGATATTTGAAATTAAAGACCATTCTTCCTACAAATAGGGGTCATTTTTGGGATCTGCACAGCTCAAGCATTGCAATAAATGGGGTGCAAGGATCAGATCCAATTAAAAAGCAAAGCAGGAGAATTATCCCCTTCCTGGAGGTTTGCTCCTATCCCCATTCATTGCATGTAAACCTGAACAGTGGGATTCTATCAGGCTGAGCAGAAAGGATGCTGACCAGAGGCCCAGGATAGATGAGGATGGCTTTGCCGGCTGCTCTGTGGCTGCACGGTGGGAGAGAGTCATTTCCAGGTGCCTTCTCTCCTCGGTACAGGAGAGAAGAAGGGTTTTGGCCCGAAACGTTGCCTATTTCCTTTGCTCCATAGATGCTGCTGCACCCGCTGAGTTTCTCCAGCATTTTTGTCTACCTTCGATTTTCCAGCATCTGCAGTTCCTTCTTAAACGCCTTCTCTCCTCGTTGGTCTGGGCTTTGATCTCGTGTGCTTTATGCTTGTCCCAAGAGATCACCTTGCTCTCTTTCTCTGAGATCTGCATTGTCATTAATGTTTTTACTTGTCACTATGTTAATATTTAATTAGTGCTATTCTGACTTTTATTTTGTTCTCTGGGCCATCTTTTAGGTTTCAGCAGCCGATGGGAACCTGTACTCTCGCATTGTTCCATTGATGAACAATCAGCCAGTGATCAACCTGGATTACATCTCCACGGATATGAACCCTGACTTCGTGTCAGCCAGCCAGCTCCAGGACATGGGCATGTCCGTTGAGCAGTGGGATCCCGCCAATCCGGCCCCGGCGAGCCTGACCAATGCCCAGTTAGTCGCCTGCAACAGCTCCTCCTTCCTCTTTGACGACCCCCAGACTGTCGTCTCCAACATGGCAGCCGCCGTCAAAGGTGGTGGCTTCCTGCTGCTGCACACACTCCTGAGGGGGGATGTTCTCGGAGAGACGATCGCGTTCCTGACGGGCAAGGACCCCAAACAATCGCGAGGGCTCCTGATGCAGGTGAGCTTGTGTCTTGTGAGAACCACGCGCGCACACACACACACACACACACACACACACACACACACACACACACACACACACACACACACACACACACACACACACACACACACACACACGGATGCAGAGCTAAATACTGCACATGGAGGTCATTGAAATCAATCGGAAAATGCCCAAAACATTCAGCAGGTCAGGTAGCATCTACGGACAGCAAAACAAATTGAATGTTACTGTGGGTGAACATGTTGCCCAAGTTTCCTGCTACTTTATGCTCCATTTAAAACCATCACACGATTTTCTTCACACAGTTCCATAGTGGAAATGCGAGTTATTTACACCAATTCTTGTGCTTTAATCAACTTGTTTAAATAAAACACTTGAAGAACAATTTATTCAGAGGCTCCATCCTCCTCATCAGCTACCTTACCAAATACATAATGGTGACTAAAAAGGACACAAAGTGCTGGAGTAACTCGGTGGGTCGGGCAGCTTCTCTGTAGAACGTGGCTAGGTGACATTTGAGGTCGGAACCCTTCTTCAGACTAAAATGACCTGAAATGTCAACTATACATAATTCTCCAGATATGCTTTCTGAAGAAGGGCTGCGACCTGAAATGTCACCTACTCCTTTTCTCCAGTGATGCTGCCTGACCCGCTGAGTTACTCCAGCATTTTCAGTGTAAACCAGCATCTGCAGTTCCTTCCTGCACATGCAATCTGACCTGCGGAGTTACACCAGTACTTTGTCTTTTTTTTGGCAAACTAGCATCTGCAGTTCCTCGTATCTACTAGATAATGTTATTTCCCCCCCGCAGATCTGTTATTGAGCACTTTTGCCAATATCATGTGAAGAATTACATGAAATATTAACAATATATTCTGAGTATGAAAGGATGCTTATTTATATTTCTGTTTACATTTTGTGCTTGTAATTCTATGCTTTTTTTAAAAATGTAGAGAAATATCCTCAAGGTTTGAAAGTCTGTGTAATGTCTAGAAATGTGTCCCTAGCAAAGCAACTGCTCGGGATTTTTGTTTCTACAAATAAAACTCTTTATGAACGGTGTTCTCTACAGTATGGTTAGTTTAATTGAAAAGACTGCATGATAATTTGGGCATTTCTTTTCCATTTGATGTATTTAATTTTAATTTACAACATGCACTGATTTGCTCTTCACATTCACTAATATGAACTGATAATAGGCTTTGTTGCATTGCTACACAGTTTAATACTTTCTGATACGGTGGGGGAATGCTAAACTGCTTGCAGTTTGAGATATCATGACCAGCTTAGCAAAGTTATGAGAGTATCCTTGGTCAGTGACTACAAGCAGGTGTTTTTGTATATTACATTGCTAAATTAAGTTGGTTAACCTATGATGAGCGTTTGTCAGCACTGGGCCTGTTCTTGCTGGAGTTTAGAAGAATGAGGGGAGGCCTGATTGAAACATACAGAATAGTGAAAGGCTTGGATAGTGGATGTGGAGAGGATGTTTCCATTAGTGGGAGAGTCTAGAGGTCAAAGCCTCCGAATTAAAGGATGTTCTTTTAGGAAGGAGATGAGGTGAAATTTCTTTAGTCAGAGGGTGGTGAATCTGTGGAATTCTTTGCCACAGAAAGTTGTAGAGACAAAGTTAGTGGATATTTTTAAGGCAGAGATAGATTCTTGATTAGTACAGGTGTCAGGTTATGGGGAGAAGGCATAGGAATGCTGTTAGGAGGGAGAGATAGATCAGCCATGATTGACTGGCAGAGTAGACTTGATGGGATCGAACGGCCTAATTATACTCCTATTCCTTATGACCCTAAAACGGCAGGAAACATGGGCAAGCGATGGCTTGGTCGCTTCCAAGATGAACACAGTAAATCGAGCCCAGTCCACTCAAAAAAAGGAACTTGTAGAGTTAACTGGAACTCCAATGTAGAATGTAAACTAGATATTTAAAAAGGTTGAAGTTAAGGGTTTTTCTAAACCAGATTTCCATGCTTGGTCACTGAGTTTGAAAACTTGGAATGAAATGCCTGGCCCTTGTTTCCTGCAGTCCTATGCAGCCCTTGTTTCCTGCAGTTGATTTGGGTGATCACATCATCGTTGTCATTTAAGGTGTCTTTGCTTTCCCTTTCAGAGTGAGTGGGAAGAGATATTTCACCAAGCATCGCTGGACATAGTCAGCAGCAAGAAGTCTTTCTATGGCTCCATCATGCTTTTGGGTCGCAAAAAGTCTGAACCAAAGAATCCTGTGTTCCTCACTGCCCATTCAACAGACTTCAGCTGGATTGAGCCTCTGAAAGTGAGTAAAATACCTCTCAGTATTTTGTGACTGGCGATCGCAAGAGAGGGACACAGCACCCCATCCTCTGGCTGAAGAAGGTGATGTCTTGACCCGAAACGTCACCTATTCCTTCGCTCCATAATGTTGCCTCACCCGCTGAGTTTCTCCAGCATTTTTGTTTACCATCCTCTGACTAGATGCTTTAAGGCTTTCCAAACCCCCACAATGTATTCAGATAATTAATCTTTCTTGGCTTGTATCGGGTTTCAAGCATTTTCTCTCTTTAATACTACGCTAGTTTAATACTACCTCACTTTTACCATCTTTTCGCTGGTTCCATCATCACTGCTTGTGTCACACAGTTCCTCCTGATCTCCCTCCTGTCACAAACTGGTTCTCTTTTCCCTCGCCCCAGTCTCCACAAACTTTCATAGATATTGTATCCAGTACTTGTGGGGGGTTTTTGTAGACAAGAATCTGTCAGTACGCATTTTGTTCCTTGCTATTGGTGTCTATAATGCATTGTTGCTCGATAAGCGTCTTAAGGGTCTGACTACATTCATTTTTTTTTTAATACTTTAATGATCTTATTGTAATAAATATTCTAAAATTTTTGAAATCTAGTTTTTAACTTTTTGGAGGTGCCGGTAAACCATACCAACTCTAACACGGCAATTCACCACGTTTGTGTGGCTCAAGCTAGATATTCTGCCATAGTGGTGAGGGTTGTATTCCCTGCTGTATGTCCCTTTCTCTGCAGAAGATCATTTTCCTTGACATTAACATTGAAACATAGAAATTATTCAGGAGTAATTCGGCCCTTCGAGCCTGCACCGCCATTCAATATGATATGGCTGATCATTCAGTATCCCCGTAATACCCCCTGATCCCCTTAGCCACAAGGGCCACATCTAACTGCCTCTTAAATATAGCCAATGAACTGGCCTCAACTACCCTCTGTGGCAGAGAGTTCCAGAGATTCACCACTCTTTGTGTGAAAAAAGTTCTTCTCAAGCTAAAGATTTCTGCCTTATCCTTAAGCTGTGAGGGTCCTGTATTCCCCTAACTCGGGAACAATCTTCCTGCATCTAGCCTTCCAACCCTTAAGCAGAAGTTTCTATTCCCCTCTCAATCTTGTAAATTGTTGTCATGTTCATTGTCACATTCTAAACATATGTGGGTTTGTCGGTTAATTGGCTTCTGTAAATAGTATGAAGGGGCAATTTACAGAAGTAGTTAGTGTGTGGGTGATTGCTGGTCGGCACGGACTTGGTGGGCCAAAGAGACTGTTTCCACACTGTATTGGTAAACTAAATTAGAATCATATAGCATGGAAATGGGCCTTTCACCCCGACTGGTCCACGTCAACCAAGTTGCTCCATCTTAGCTAGACCCTTTTGGCCCATATCCCTCTAAATCTTTTCTATTCATGTACCTATCCAAATGTCTTTTGAATGTTATTATTGTGCTGACCTCAACTACCTCTTTTGGCAACTTTAGCCCCACCACCCACCATGTGGAAAAGGTTACCCTTCACTTTCTTTTCTTTACTTCCAGAATATCTTGGCGAACTCTTCAGAGGAACCAGTCTGGCTCGCTGTCTCCAACTGCGGCAATTCTGGGATTGTTGGGATGGTAAATTGTCTTCGTCAAGAGCCTCGAGGGCACAGAATAAGGTGAGCTGTTATCCATTATCAAAGGGCAGGGAAACTGGTATCGAATCCTGATTGGGGCCCTTCTTCAGTCTGAAGAAAGGTCCCGACTCAAATGTTTAAGAATGAACTGCAGATGCTGGAAAATCGAGATGTCAGCTGATCTTCATCGGTGAGACCAAGCGTAGGCTTGGCGATCTTTTTGCCGAACACCTCCGCATTAACCAACCTGACCTCCCGGTGGCTCAGCACTTCAACTCCCCCTCCCATTCCGTATCCGACCTCTCTGTCCTGGGCCTCCTCCATGGCCAAAGTGAGCAACACCGTAAATTGGAGGAACAGCACCTCATATTCCGCTTGGGCAGTCTGCACCCTGCTGGTATAAACATTGAATTCTCCCAATTCCGTTAGCCCTTGCTGTCTCCTCCCCATCCAAGCTCTCCCTCAGCCCTCGGGCTCCTCCTCCTTTTTCCTTTCTTCTCCCCGCACTCCCCCACCCTCCATAAGTCTGAAGAAGGGTTTCGGCCCGAAACGTTGCCCATTTCCTTCGCTCCATAGATGCTGCTGCACCCGCTGAGTTTCTCCAGCATTTTTGTCTACCTCCGAATCAAATGTTGTCTGTCCATTCCTTTCACAGATGCTGTGAAACACATTTTGTGTTTTGCTCAATATTCCAGCAGCTGCACTTCCTTGTGTCCCTGGTCTGATACTGTTCCACTGATGCCCACCTGTGCCAACTTCCATATAATCCTTGGCATGTTCTACATGTATGTTTCTGCCTGCAATAGAGAATAACCATGGTTTGTTTCCAACTGTGATCAATCCATCACAACAAACTCGCCAAAGTGAAGTGAAATAAACTGGAAGGGTTCGTCCACTAGTCAGACTTTCAACAATAAGTGATATGCAACACGATTCTGTGATGTTTTATTCTCTGCTAATAGAAATTCTAATCCCTCCTTGTAAATCCTAATTCTATCCCTCATAGTAAAACTCTTGGAGTTTAAGAAGGAACTGCAGATGCTCGAAAATCGAAGGTAGACAAAAGTGCTGGAGAAACTCAGCGGGTGCAGCAGCATCTATGGAGCGAAGGAAATGGGCAACGTTTCGGGCCGAAACCCTGAAGAAGTCTGAAGAAGGGTGTCGGCCTGAAACGTTGCCTATTTCCTTCGCTCCATAGATGCTGCTGTACCCGCTGAGTTTCTCCAGCACTTGTCTACCTTCATAAAACTCTCGGACTTGGATTGGTTATACATTCGATACATTTTGATTATGCTCTTCAAAATAACATTGACATTTAAAAAAACAAAATGTCAATGCTCTTTTGGCAAATTATTTGCCAGAATGTTTAGTTGGTGTGTTCCAGAATGTTTCTGAGAATAGATGAGCCGTGTTCTGGAGCGAGGTGAGGTATAACCGCAGTGGGAGTGTACGCTCTCTTCATTACATGTGACATGGGTACAATGACACCACTGTTCTGTGCTTTGCACGGCTGTTTGTCAGAAGAATCATTCAGCTTCTATACAACTAAAAATCTAAACAGTTGGTTTATTTAGGCTAAAAGAGGCCAGTGTTGCTGGAAAGGCATGAGGTTTTGGGCTGTATCCTAGGAAGGAATGACTGGGACATTTGCCTATACTTAGCACCTAGAGAAACATGTTTCGTAAATAAGGTCACTATTTAAAATGAAATTAACATTTACATAGCAGCTCTCAGTCCCTCTGAAAGGCAGGCTATGCTGCTTCGTGGCATCGGTTGGGTTTATTAGAAAGCTGGTGGTGTCGGTAGCTCTGTGATTCTTTCCATGAGGTAGTGAGGAAGTGTGTAATTTAAACTGAGTAGCAAAGGATCAAACCCAGATGAAGGCAATCCTATCCTGCTAGAGCTGGAAGTTGCTGCTTTCTTTTTGGACTTATGACAGAGACACAAAATGTTGGAATAAAAGGAGAATTATAACGAGTCTATACCACCAGAGGGAAAAGTAAGAGGCTACTATGCAAAAGTGCCAATAACGTCCAATAAGAAGAATCTGGGTACATGCTTCAACAAATGGAGTTACGATGGGGCGGTATTAATATTATAAACGCACGGTACATTTATAAACATCTATAGACAGTGAAGTGATGGATGAAAGTCCTTGGCATTCAGAAGGGGAGACCTTCTCTCCAGAGATGCTGCCTGTCCCTTATCATTATCCTTTTCTCCAATAAATTGAACGGTACAAAAAACAACAATTTATCAGAGGCAAATATTTGAGATATTTTCTGGAATTTGGGTTTATCTAACCTGTGGTTTTAATTACCAGCAACTTGTCTATTTCATGTTTAACGTTACACTTGTCTGAGGCTCCAGGGATGGATAGTTTAAAAGATGTTGCCATTTATTTTTTTCAGGTGTGCGTTTGTAACCAATCTCATCTCCTCCTCATCTGTACCATCGCTGGACCCGAATGGAAAGGAGATGAAGACCATTGTGGATCAAGACCTGATGATGAACGTTTATCGAGACGGTCGCTGGGGCAGCTTCCGGCACACCTCCGTACCACAAGGTATTGCTCATGGTATTGATGCTGTTATCACGGTCATATACAAGGGTCGAGATGTATTTGTGAGTTACAACTGGGTGTGATTAGCAAGGATATCAAAACCATTCTCGGGTCATGTTGCAGAGGGCAGCTGGCAGAAAAGATCAAACCTACATTGGAGAGATACTGGAGCTTGTGTGGGAAGAGTGGTTGCTGCAGGTAATGAAGAAAGACTGGATAGACTTGGTTTATACTCTCTAGAATTTAGGAGATTGAGAGGGGATCTTATAGAAACTTACACAATTCTTAAGGGGTTGGACAGGCTAGATGCAGGAAGATTGTTCCCGATGTTGGGGAAGTCCAGGACAAGGGGTCACAGCTTAAGGATAATGGGGGAAATCCTTTAAAACCAAGATGAGAAAAACTTGTGGTGAGTCTCTGGAACTCTCTGCCACAGAGGGTAGTTGAGGCCAGTTCATTGGCTATATTTAAGAAGGAGTTGGATGTGGCCCTTGTGGCTAAGGGGACCAGAGGGTATGGAGAGAAGGCAGGTACGGGATACTGAGTTGGATGATCAGCCATGATCATATTGAATGGCGGTGCAGGCTCGAAGGGCCGAATGGCCTACTCCTGCACCTAATTTCTATGTTTCTATGTAATCCTCGGGCTGCAACTGAACTAGGTCTTTGTTCACAATGGTCTTCATGTGTTTCCATTCGGGTCCAACCATGGTATGGAAAGAAACTGGCTCTGTAAGTAATGGTGGAGAGCAGAAGTCATGCTGTGGTCTACCACGCCAAAGGCTGCATAATTATGAGAAATAAAAGAGGAAATTCTGAATATCAGCAGTGATATTGGGTGTTTTGTTTAGTTTACAGATACAGCATGGAAACAGGCCCTTTGGTCCACCAAGTTCATGCGGATTGCCTCACTTTGGCATCCACTCCCTACACACTTGGGGCACACTACAGAGACAAATAAATCTAGAAACCCACACGTTTTTGGGGTGTGGGAAGAAACCAGAGCACGCAAAGGAAACCCACAGGGTCAAGGGGAGAATATGCAAACTCCACACGGGCAGCACCCGAGGTCAGGATCGAACCCAGGTCTCTGACGCTGTGAGGCAACGGCTCTACCAGCTGCACCACTGTACATTTAAAAGACATTTGTACAAGTACGTGCATGGGAAAGGTTTAGATGGATATAGGTCAAACGTGGGCAATCGGGACTAGCGTAGGTGGGGCATCTTGATTGGCATGGACGAGTTGGGTAGAAGGGCCTGTTTCTGTTGATCTGTATGAATGATATGGCAAGTTCTTGCACCAGTCCCTCTGTGCTACACGTGTTCAATTGTATTTTATTGTCACATGTACCTAGGTACAGTGATATTCTTGTTTTGCATACAGTTCTACAGTAACAGTCAATAACAATTTAATTATACATTATTGTACTTGTAGTGTAAGATTAATTAGAAATGAGTGTAAAATATGTTGTCAAATATTCCATTGCTTGGTGTTTTTTGCTGGAGATTGCAGCATCTTGCTTGTGCCTAGTGGTGTGAAACGTGGTGCTTTGCCGTTTGCAGACCAAAACAAGGAGCAGACGGAGTTTGCCTATGTGAATGTGCTGACCCGAGGGGACCTGTCCTCGCTCTGCTGGATCCTGTCACCTCTGCAGCACTTCAGTGGCGGGGAGCCGCATCTACAGCTGTGCAAAGTCTACTACGCTTCCCTCAACTTCCGCGACATCATGCTGGCCACTGGCAAGCTCCCGCCTGATGCCATTCCTGGTAGGCCGTCTGGTATAATGAGATGTGTTTGTCTCACATTGTGGACGCAAGAGTATGTCCACAATGTGCCCATGGGGGGGTTATAGAAATAAAGCATAAAATACCAACAATGTTCAGAAGCTGTAGGAGCAGAATCGGGTCGTTTGGTCCATCAAGTCTACTCTGTCATTCAATCATGGATGATCTATCTTTTCCTCAACCCCATTCTCCTGCCTTCTCCATATAACCACTGATGCATTTCGTTGTCTCTGATGCCCACACTAATCACACTAATCAAAAATCTATCAATCTCCATCTTAAAAATATTCAGCAGGTCAAGTAGCATCTATGGAGAGGAAAACAAATTGAAGGTTACTGGTCAGTGTTCCTTCACCCTCAGTGGCTCCATCCTGCCCATCAGCTACCTTACTGAGTAAATTCTTAGGCCCCCTTCGGTCATAGCTGACCATAATGCTATTCCCTATATGGAGGACGCCTGTGCGTGACTTTGTTTAACGTGGGGAGACTGGTGCACAGACAGCCACCCCATGGTCCTTGACAGATCTGGGTCAGGATCCAATGGCATGGAGTCCAAGATGACCGGAGACCCTTTTCTGCTGCAGCCTTCATCCGCTTTCCTAGCCGTTGTGATGCTCCACTAAGGTCACCCATCATCCTCCGCCTGTTCCAACGTTGAGGTCTTGGTTGGATTGCTCTTTGACAGAGACCCCCGCCCCCCCTCGACCGTACCGCCATGGGTGGCCCTACCAGGAGATTAGCTCCAGAAGCCATCGCACTCAGGATCTCGGGTCCACACAAGCTTCTCCACCATGACAAGGTGACAATCCACGGAGAAGTACTAAGTACCACTGAGTAAATGATAGCAGCAACAAAGGACACAAAATGCTGGAGTAACTCGGCAAACCACTATGACGTCAGTGACCCGTGTACATTAATGATCCTTTCCACCTCAAATTCCAAACCTTGGTGGTGCCAATGATGAAAATAAATCATGTGGTTGAGCTAGAGAATATAATGCTTAATGTAACCGCAGGGAGAGGAATAGAAACATAGAAAACAGGTGCAGGAGGAGGCCACTCGGCCCTTCGAGCCAGCACCGCCATTCATTATGATCATGGCTGATCGTCCCCAATCAATAACCCGTGCCCGCCTTCTCCCCATATCCCTTGATTCCACTAGCCCCTAGAGCTCTATCTAACTCTCTCTTAAATCCATCCAGTGACTTGGCCTCCACTGCCCTCTGTGGAAGGGAATGCCACATTGTAATGCAAATGTTTTTCCACAATAACTTGTGGAAAGTTATTCATGTTGTAGCTTTATTAAAAGAAAATTGGTTGGGCCATATTTGGTGAATTGTGTGCAGTTCAGTCACCACATTACAGTTTTCGGGACGTGAGTATTGGCTGCAAGGAAACCTTGGACAAACTTGGATCGTTTTCTCTTGGACTTCAGGGGATGAGGGGCAACCTGATGGAATTGTATAAAATGATGACCGACAGAGATAGGATAGAGAGTCAGCCTCTTTCCCAGGGTGGAAATGTCGCACATTGAGGTGATAGGTTTAAAGGTGAGAGGAGGAATTTTAACGTGAATTCACTGGGCATGTTGTCCACCCAGAGATGGTGCGTGCCTGGAACGTGTTGCCAGAGGTGGTGGCGGGGACAAGTGCGATTTAAGAGGTTTTTAGACTGGCACATTGATTTTTTTTATTTTAATTTTTTTAATTTTTTTTTTCATTTAAAAAAGATGAGAATAAGAAAAAGAAGTTAGATAGTAAAGGATAGAAAGATGTGAAATATATAGTGTGTGAAGAAAGAAAATGAAGAAAGTTGAGAGAGAAAATAGTGAAAAGAAAAGGAGATCATTATTTATAATCTTGACCAACCCTCGTCCAGTCCTGAAACAGTTATTTTTTACAATTGTGTTGCACCATATGATTCCAAAAAAACGACGAATGGAGACCAACTCGTTATGAATTGGTCTGATTTATCCATGGACTGGATTAGACTGGCACATTGATATGCAACCAAAAGAGGAATCTGGATCACGTGCAGGCAGAGGAGATGAGTTTAATTTGGCACAATGTTCAGCACAGACATTATGGGCCGAAGGGCCTGTTGCTGCGCTGTGCTGTACTATGTCGACGAAACACGTTTTCCACACAGAATGGAGCATGCTGCCAGGGAAGGTGGGAAAGTAAATATGATTGCACAGTTAAAACAAAAAGTATTTGGACGGGTACACGAACAGACAGGTGGGATTAGTTTAATTTGCCATCATGGCTGGCACAGGTAAGGTGGGCCGAAGGGCCTGTTCTGTACTGTACGGTTCCTGCGATTAATCTCTTTGTCTTGTTTCCCAGGTGACATGGCTCTCCAACACTGCATGTTGGGGATGGAGTTTTCAGGGCGGGACCCCAGTGACAGGCGGGTGATGGGACTGCTCCCTGCCAATGGACTGTCCACCTTTGTGAACTGTGACACCCGATTTTTGTGGGAAGTCCCAGAAAACTGGTATGACTAGGTTCCATTTCGCAATGTTAAGCTTGCTGGCGCGGTCAGAGTTTTTGTTGGTTTAATAACACAATGTTTCGGCTCCGTGTTGGAAAGGAAGATCAGAAACTCTCAAGTCCTTTTTATTCGTGCTAGTTAGTGAGGTAGATTGAGTCAAGTAGGTGAATGTCTAAATTGTATACAAGAAAGTCAAACAAGAATAAAAATGCAAAGTGCTGGAGGAACACGTGGGTCAGGCAGCATCTGGGAGGGGAATGGACAGAAAACATGTTGGGTCACGACCATTCTTTAGATAAGGATCCTAACTTGTGACGTCGCCTGCCCATTTCCCTCCACAGATGCTGCCCGACCTGCTGAGTTCCTCCAGCAATTTACACAGATAAACCATTTGAGATTTATTTATTGAGTGCTTAAGGTGCACAAATTGCATGAATTATTTTAATTGTGCAGTGATTGGTGACAAAGCACAATGTGTTTGGATTAGTTGAACCAAAGAACAGCAAATGCTGGTGAATGCACTAAAGGACACAGAATGCTGGTGTAACTCGGCTGGGCAGGCAGCCCCGTCTTCAGGTCCCGACCTGAAATGTCACCAGAGATCCTGTCTGACCTGCTGAGTTACTCCAGCACTTTGTGTCCCCTTATGTTCTTGGATTAGTCTACAATGTAGATCTCTCTCCTGCTCCTTTTATACCTCTGATTATTAAAGTGTATATCTGTCCACCATGACTGTTATCGCCAGGATTAGTGTGTGTGAGTTGAAACAGCAGGACAAGGTGGCTGTGCTTTGCCAGGGTTGTGCTGAACTGATCACATGGCCATGCTGAGCATCTCCCTGCATTCAGTGTCAGCTTTGGACCCTGAGACTCGGTCAGAGCCACTGAGGCTAACTTAGTGCATCAGTGCAGAGCAAAGTGGTAACGAAAATAGTCTCACTTTTAAGGCGAGATTTTCATTTCACTGCACATCTCGTATGTGTATGTGACGATAAACTTGACTTGACTTGAAACTTGACTTGATGGGCAAGTCCTGCAAGTAATTCATAACTGTCAATTCGTAATTGTATGGGTGGCACAGCTGGTAAAGCCACTGCCTCGCAGCACCAGAGACCCAGGTTTGATCCCGACGTTGGGTGCTGTCTTTGTGGAGTTTGCACGTTCTCTTTGTGACCATGTGGGTTTCCTCCCACATCCCAAAGACCTACAGGTTTGTAAGTTAATTGGCCCTGTATAAATTTGCCCTTAGTTCGTCGGGAGTGGTTGCAAAAGTGGGATAACAAAGAACGAGTGTGAACGGGTGATCGATGGTCGGTGTGGAGTTGGTGTTGGTGGGCCAAAGGGCCGGTTTCTATGTTGGCAAATCTCTAAATTAGACTGAAAGTTGCACTAAATGTGTGAATTCTAGCTGAGTTTTATTGGTGCTGTACATGCAGTTGCAGGGCTGAATGTTAACCAGAAGTGCTCCAAGATTGGGGTAGTTGGTTTTTAGAGTATTTAAAGTTAGATGGCTAGCTGGTTAACGTTTTGCTCTTTATTCAGGACGTTGGAGGAGGCTGCTTCAGTCCCAGTGGTTTATTCGACCGCATACTACGCTCTGGTGGTGCGAGGCAGAATGAAGAAGAACGACAGTGTGCTTATCCACTCGGGGTCAGGGGGTGTGGGCCAGGCTGCCATTTCTATCGCCCTCAGCATGGGATGTCGTGTGTTTGCCACAGTCGGTAAGTGACATTTTGATAAACTATTTGTTATTATGGATCGGAGAAGCAATTCGGCCCATTGTATCCATGCCATCCCAAATTAGAACTCCACTCCCAATGGTTCTTCACATCTTGTCACACAGCACGGCAACAGGCCCTTCAGCCCAACATCCATACTCTTACAGGGTCAAGAGATTTGATAGTAGACTTGATAAGGCAGAATTCCCCTTCTAAGATAGTCCCATTTGGCCCTCTAAGCCTTTCCTATCCATCTACCTATCCATGGGATATGGACCAAATGGGACTAGCTTAGATGGGAAATGTCTTCTAAATGTTGTGATAGTACCAGCCTCAACTACCTCCTCTGGCAACTTGTTCCATAACCCACCAGCCTCTGTGTGAAAGAGTTGCCCCTCAGGTTCCTATTAAATCTATCCCCTCTTGTATGGACCCACCTTAAACTTGACCTGGGAAAGAGACTTTGTGCATTCATCTTACCTATTCCCCTCGTGATTGTGCACACCTCTGTAAGCGCTGCAAGGAATAAAGCCCTAACCTGCTCGGCCTGTCCTTATAGCCCAAGTCCTTGAGTCCTGGCAACATTCTCGTTAAAGTGTAAAGGTTTCTGCTTTCCTGCCTCTCCCCTCTAACAATTAAGTTCCAGACCCACTGCTCTTCAATTTTCCCTCAACTCATAAGCCTGCTTTCAATTAACTTATTTTTGTCATGTAGCATTTAACCACTCTGCTAATTTAATGAATCCTTTCCATTTGTGCTCAATCTGCATCTCAATTAAATTAGCTTCCCTATTCGCTACTTAAAGTGAATCCTTGGCTTAGTGCATCCATAACAACACATTTTGAGAGAGATCTTATGAATTGCAATTTAATAATGTCTGGATGTGTGATTATAATGTGTTGGCTTGCTGCATTTGTTGTTCGTCAGCTTTGCAGGTGGGAACAAAATGTAATGTTTCCAGTGTTTACGCTTGGCTGCCAAAGAACGCATTGTAATAAATGGATTTGTGTACATTAATTAAATGGATATCTACATTAAATATGGAGACGCACCTTTTTCTGATTGTGGAATTTGCTGATGAATAGAATCGGTTAAAAAATAATTCCAAGGGCTTTAATTATGTGAGGAGTGTTGGCTCTGGATGTTGTTGCTAATTTGCCCATTGTTCCCCCTCAGGGTCCACGGAGAAGCGGATCTACCTACAGCAGAGATTTCCACAGCTGAACGAGGAGTCGTTTGCAAACTCTCGGGACACGACCTTTGAGCAGCATATACTGCGGGTAACTGGTGGCAAAGGTGCGTTCTTTCCATGGTTTAACATCCAGGAACCGAGAGACAAGTTGTCCATCGTAGAATGGTGCAGCACAAGGACAGTCCCTTCAGCCCGCAATGTCTGTGCCGAACATGTTGCCAAAACCAACACTTAATGGCCTGCAACATAATCCATATCCCTCCATTCCCTGCATATCCACTATCATACCTGCCTCCATCAGTACCCGTGGCAGCATGTTCCAGACACCCACCACTCTCTATGTAAAGAATACTTGCCCCACACACCTCCTTTTAAACAGCCCCTCTCAGCTTAAACCTATGCCATCTAAAACTGGATATTTCCATCCTTATAAAAAAGGTTCTGACTATCTACCCTATCTATGCCTCACATCATTGTATATACTTTTATTGGGTCTCTCCTCAACCTCTGGCATTTCAGAGAAAGCGATCCAAGTCTGTCCCTCTCCCTGCAGCAAGTGCCCCTGTAATCAGGCATCATTCTGGTAAACCTCCTGTACACCCGTTCCAAAACCTCCCCCATCCTATCACGAGGTGACCAGACTGCACACAATACTCATGGTGCAAGGACCTTTTATGACCAAAGTCCTATAAAGCTGCATCGTGACGTCCTGACTCTCATACTCAATGCCCTGACCTTTGATGACAAGCACACCATGTGCCTTCTCTACCACTCTTTCTACTCGTGTTACCACTTTCACAGAGTTATGGACATGGTTCAGGTATCACTGGTCAGAAAGCTCATCAGCATCTCTCAATTGAGGAAGGATTGTTCAGCGTATTAGCCTACACAGTGCTTAGTGGGCTGCTTTGGGCCATTCAAATACCTTTTTGAATGGCCAAGAAGAAATGGAAAAATCTAACATTTACATTTAGAATATTTTGGATCGAGACTATGAGTGTCTATAATCTGTTGTAATAGATGTGTTTAATTATATTCTACAGTAGTTTATAATTTAGCCTGCTTCTTGGATCCAGACAGAGTAATGCTTAATTCCACTGGGTAGTAAGTACCTCATCATTTAGTCTGTCTCTCCTGCACTGAAAGGGGAAAGATGAAAAGAGAGGAGGTTCCTCAATATCCCTAATCTATCCTCATTTATTCTCTTGGATGCAGATGGCTGCTTGGAGAAACCTTATTTAAGTTTCAGGAATTAATTATGTTTTCCTCATCATTTTACAGTCCAGATGAGGGTCTGAAGTGGATCAGTAATCAGAATAAGCATTTTTGCTTGTATCCCTTAAACTCCTCCCAAAGCACAGGATCTAAAGCCTTTGTTCTACAATGTTGAACATCATTTGCCTGTACTGGAGCTTGTTTTTTTGCTCAAAATGTAACTGCAATCTCTTCCGTTTGTATGTCATATCAACCCCTTCCACTTCTTGATGCCACACTTGGGTGATGAGAATTATACACAAGAAAGGTCAATGGCTACACCTCTAACTTCTGATCTACTGTTTAGCGCTACCATGTGCCATGACTGGTTTGAGGTGGCCTTGCATGTTATACAATAATATGTGCTGTAGGGAGTTCCTGGGCATCCTTACCAAAGTATTGACTGAATAGAACTAATAGTTTCCAGGGCCTATCTGGCTCATTTAACCCCGTGTGATGCAATTGCCTGCAGGAGTGGACCTGGTGCTGAACTCGTTGGCTGAAGAGAAGCTACAGGCCAGCATACGCTGCTTGGCCCGGCATGGCCGCTTCCTGGAGATCGGCAAATACGACCTTTCCAATAACAATCCACTTGGTAAGCACGCCGGGGTCAAATGGAACTGGGGATCAGTGGATTATTTTGATTCCTGTCCCTGTCCTCTTCCACCCATCACCCTCCCTCCAGCATTACATTCAACTCCTCCTCTCCTTATCTTGCACCCTTTTGTCTCCTTTTCATCTCTAACCTTTGCTGCTAACTCCACCAATCTGCCCATCACCCCACCGTTGTCCACCTATCACTCACAGTCTTTGTTTGCCCCCCCCCATCTCTCTCTGTTCCAGCTTTCTCCCCCCTGCTCCATCAGTCCCGACTGTAACGCCGCATGTCTATTCCCTCCAAAGATGCTGCTTGACCCTCTAAGTTCCACCAGCACTTTGTGTTTGGCATAATTCCAGCATCTGCAGTTCCTTGTGTCTCCAGATTGTTTTCATCTGTAACAAAAAGTTACCCGTTTTCTCTGTGTAAATTCATATTATTTTAATGCATGATGAAAGTGATTTCCAAAACACTTTTCTGTGCGTGAGGTTTTAGCATGAAACATGCACTCAAGCTGCACCTGCATTGTTTTCAGGGATGGCTGTCTTCCTGAAGAACATCACATTCCACGGGATCCTGCTCGATGCCCTGTTTGAAGAAGGGAACAGTGAGTGGGAGGAAGTGTCCCAGCTCCTGAAGGATGGTATTCACAGCGGGGTGGTGAAACCGCTGAAGATCACCTGGTTTGAACGCGATGACGTGGAATCCGCGTTCAGGTTCATGGCTCAGGGCAAACACATCGGGAAAGTAGTTTTGAAGGTGAGGTTGTAGAAACAGTTTGTCACAACACAAAAAAACAAAGTGCTGGAGGAACTCGAGGGTCGGGTAGATGCTGCCTGACCCACTGATGTCCTCCAGCAGTTTAGAACATGGCACAGTACAGAACAGGAACAAGCCCTTCGGTCCACAGGGTCTGTGCTAGACATAATCCCATGATAAACTAGTTTCTTCTGCTGCACGTAATCCATATCCCTCCATTCCCTGCATACCCATGTGCCTGTCCAAAAGCCTCTTGAATGCCACTGCCTCCTATCTGCCACCACCCCTGGCAGCACGTTCAAATAACCCACAACAGTGTGTGTGGGTAAAAACTTGCCCTTCTCGTCTCCTCTCACCTTTTGTTCAAGAGTCCAGCATCTGCAGCCTCTTGTGTCTCCATTATCAAGTCGTCAGATTTATTCATCACATACACAATGAAGTGCAGTGAAATGAATTTGCCAGCAGCGGTACAATGAAAAAGAACACACAATGTACAATGGGAGTTTGACACACACATCCACCACAGCATTCATCACAATGGTGGAAGGCACAAAGTTTAGTCAGTCCTCCCCCGTGGTCGGGCCCACAACCCTCCGCAGTCGCTGCTGCCGCCGGCCAGATGAGCAGGCAAGGTAAGTCCTCAATCGGTGTTTCCATACCGGAGACCTTGCCGGCTTCAAGATGGTGTAGGCTGGTGGTCGAAGATCTAAAGTCTCTGCCGCGCCACAGTTATAAGCATGGCAGACCGCAGGGCCGGCGGTCGGAGCTCTTCTCCAGGGATCCCAGGCTCCGGACGCAGCTCCTGCTGGAAGCTCCACAGACCGCGGCTTCAGGCTGCCGCGGGCCAGCGATCGGAGCACTCCCTTCTGGCGACCCCCGGCGAGAGCTCGCCCGCTCGGCGATGAAAAAGTCTACGCTGCGCCTGCTGCTGAAGCCCTGGGCGCGTCTCCGGGAAAGGCCGCACTGATCCTTTGTGTTAGGCCGCGAGGGAGGCGACATGCAAAAAGTCGCCTCTCCGTGGAGGAGGTGACCAAAGCGGTTTCCCCCTTACCTCCCCACACCACCCCCCACACAAGACACACAGAGAAACATTAAAAACACACATTGGGACAGTAAAAAGAAAAACCCAAAAAAGTAGAAAAAACTAACACGCTGCTGGCAGGGCAGCTGGCTCGTCGTGCCCCCACACACCAGTTGTCACATAATATATTACAATTATAGTTGAATTGTAGCTTTACAGTCAAGAACTGGCTTCACGGTGGGTGAAGAAGGGGTCCCGATCAGCAAAGTCACCAATCCATCTTCTCCAGAGATGCTGCCTAACCCGCTGAGATACTCCAGCACCTTGTGTCTTTGTTTGGTTAACCAATATCTGCAACTCCTTGATTCCACATAAGAACTGACCAAACTAGTTATGTGATGAAGTATAAGGTGTGAACTAAAACTATGCCCAAATTCAGATAAATGAGTTTGTGAAGCAAGTGAATTGAGGACTGTTTGCCAATATTCTTTGCAGCTTTCTCCAGCAGCGTATAGTAACTGCCTTTTGACATGCATCTAGCAGAAACTTTAGATTAATCCAGGAACTAAATTTCAATTGGTGCAAAATAAGAAAATGCATCACATTAGTGGTGAATCTTTATTTTGATGAAGAACCAAAAGAGCAGTGGTGCAACAGACAAAATCCACTCATAAATGTGTATAGGTTAAGTTAACCTGAATGCATTTTACCCATAGATAGTAATCTCATTTATTGAGAGCGCTGGTTGCTAAATCCATCTCAATCTTGAGGTAGTTTTAAGATTGATAGTCTGAAGAGGGGTCCCAACCCGAAATGTCACCTCGCCTTATTCTCCAGAGGTGCTGCCTGACCCGCTGAGTTCCTCTAGTATTTTGTTGCTTTTTTGTGGTAGATTTAGTTGGACGATAGTCACAGACATTTGTAAGTTGTAGTGAAATCTACATGGGAAACATCTGAACCAGGTAGGTCTGTCAGACACCGAGTACTTCTGGACTTCACCTCTCTGTTGATGCTGAATTATTAAGCTCCACACATATTGGGGAAGGACTAAGAATTGAGGGCTGAAAGCACCAAACTTCAAACAGAATGGGGGAATAGGAGGCTGAGGTGATCTTACAGCGATGTACGAGATCAGGAAATGCATGCACACAGTGAATGATTCCCACACTCTGATTCCCAGTGGAGAGGATATTTGAGAGCATCAGTTAAAGGTGAAAGGTGAGAGATTTAAGAGGGGCCTCAGGGGCAACTTTTTCACTCTAGGGATAGTCCATATCTGGAACGAGCTGCCAGGGGAAGTTATGGAAGCAGATACAATTATGGTTTTTAAAAGATACTAGACCAAGTGCAGACCCGTTGGGTCTGTTCCCCCAACGTGCGGTTGGGGGACCCCCCCCCCGCCCCGCACTCACGCTAATTACCCCCCTTGATATTATATTAATATTATTAATTTGCTCCTTTTACCCCATAAACACCCTATCTACTTATCTACTGACGTATAGCCCCCAACTTGCAGTCACACCTAGAGAGGCGGGGTGGGGGTAGAGAATGAGGGCAGAGAGAGAAGGGGCAGAGAGAGAGACAGAGACACAGAGAGGGGCAAGAGGGATGAGGGGTGGAGAGGAGGAGAAGAGGGATGGTGGGGTGAGGGGGGTGAGGGGGGAAGGAGGGGAGGCAGGGAGGGAGGGGGTTTAGATGGAGATGGAGGAGGATGAGAGAGAGGGGGAGGGGGGTGGAGGGGAGGGTGGTTTAGGGGAGGAATGGTGGGGGAGGGGATGTAAACATAGAAATTAGGTGCAGGAGTAGGCCATTCGGCCCTTCGAGCCTGCACCGCCATTCAATATGATCAGGGCTGATCATCCAACTCAGTATCCCGTACCTGCCTTGTCTCCATACCCTCTGATCCCCTTAGCCACAAGGGCCACATCTAACTCCCTCTTATATATAGCCAATGAACTGGCCTATAGGAGGGGGGGAGAAGAAAGAGGGGGGAGGAGGAGGGGGGGGGGGGGAAAGGAGGGGGGGGGGGGGGGGGGGGGGGGGGGGAGGGGTGAGAGGGGGGGGGATGGGGGGGGGGGGGGGGGGGAAGGAGGGGGGGGGGGGGGGGAGAGGAGAGGAGGGGGGGGGGGAGAACCTAAAAACATTTTAGAAGCACATTCTGCAAGCATTGTAGAACCAAAAGAGACACTTTTTGCAAACATTTTTGAACCAATAGACATATTCTGCAAGTGTTTTAGAACCACTAAGGACACTTACATTTGAGTATACATGTGTTCAGTGTTATTCACAACTCAGAGAAACGTGACCCTCTGCCTTCCTCCATCTTGAAGATACTGAATGAGGCACACCACCCCTCCCCCCTGCCGCCAGCGGGGGCAGCAGAGAGAATGGGGAATTTTGTAAAATCATTAATATCTCTTTCATTTTTCATCGACTGGAAAAATCCTTGGCACACATACGGCGGAGGGGGGTTCTGAGCGAGGTGGCCAAAAATGACGGCAGTAGGTGGCGGCATTCTCTCGGAAATCGCAGCACAGATCACCAAAACCGGTCAAGAACTGACTTTTAGTAATATAGATTGGAAACAGATATGTGGATAGGAAGGGTTTAGAGGATTGTGGGACAAATGGTCCGAGCTCGGTTTGCC